>NW_007249926.1:908737-990467 GCF_000164805.1 Carlito syrichta | reverse complement strand
GGGGTCATATGGGAGGTCAATATTTAGAACTTTTAGGAATCGCCACACTGCTTTCCATAGAGGTTGCACTAGTTTGCACTCTCACCAAGAGTGTAGGAGTGTTCCCTTTTCACCACACTCTCTCCAGAACTGTTATTTTTTGAGTTATTGATAATTGCCATTCTGACTGGAGTTAGGTGGTATCTTAGTGTGGTTTTGATTTGCATCTCCTTGATGATTAGTGAGGTTGAACATTTCTTCATGTGTCTGTTGGCTGCTCGGATGTATTCCTTTGAGAAGTGTCTGTTGATGTCTTTTGCTCACTTTATAATGCGGTTGTTTTTTTTCTTTTCAGCATATTTGAGTTTCTTGTAGGTCCAAGATGTTAAGCCTTTGTTGGACCTGGTGTTGGTCAATATTTTTTCCAGTCTGTGGGCTGTCTCCCTGCTCTCTTGATGGTTTCTTTGGCTTTGCAGAAACTTGTCAGTTTAATGAGGTCCACTTGTGTATCTTATCTCTTATGGCCTGTGGGTTTTGCATTTTGTTCAGGAATTGGATGCCAGTTCCAATTTCTATAAGGGTATGTCCTGCATTTTCTAAGATTCTTATGATTCGAGGTTTTACATTTAGGTCTCTGATCTATTTAGAGTTAATTTTTGTGTATGGGGACAGACAGGGGTCTTGTTTGAGTCTTCTGCATGTGGTCAGCCAGTTTTCCCAGCACCATTTATTGAACAGGTTCTCCTCTCCCCAGTGGTAGGTGGTGGAGGCTTTGTTGAGGATGAGTTGGTTAAGAGATTGAGGTTTAGCTTCTGGAATCTCAATTCTGTTACACTGGTCTATATGCCTGTTTTTGTACCAATACCAAGCTGTTTTGATTGTTGTAACTTTATAGTAAAGTTTGAAGTCTGATAATGTGATACTGCCTGCTTTGTTCTTTTTTGCTGAGGATTGTTCTGGCTATTCTTGGACGTTTGTGTTCCCATATGAATTCCTGTATTGTTTTTTTCTAGGTCTGAGAAAAATATTGCTGGTAATTTGATGGGTATTGCATTAAATCGGTAAATTGCCTTAGGTAGGATGGACATCTTCACAATGTTGACTCTTCCAATCCATGAGCATGGGATATTTTTCCATTTGTTTGTGTCATCTTTGATTTCTTTGAGCAGTGTTTTGTAGTTTTCATTGTAAAGGTCTTTCAAAAAGTCTCTGGTTAGGAAGATGCCAAGGTATTCATTTTTTTGTGGCTATTGTGAACGGAATTATGCTTTTTATTTGGGTTTCTGTTCATTTATTATTGGTGTAAAGAAATGCAATTGTCTTTTGCACATTTATTTTCTATCCTGAGACTTTGCCAAAGGCCTTTATCAGTGTAAGGAGGTTTTGACAGATTCTCTTGAGTTTTCAAGGTACACAATCATGTCATCTGCAAAGATAACTTGACTTCCTCTTTTCCTATTTGGATACCCCTGATTGCCTTCTTTTCTCTGATTGCTCGAGCCAGGACTTCCAATACTATATTGAACAGGAGGGGTGAGAGTGGGCATCCTTGTCTGGTTTCAGTTTTCAGGGGAAATGGTTCCAATTTTTGTTCATTTAGGAGTATGCTGGCTGTGGGTTTCTCATAGATGGCTTTTACTATTTTGAGATATGTTCCCCATATGCCTAGATGTTCAAGGGTTTTATCAAAAAGGGTGCTGGATTTTATCAAAAGCTTTTTCTGCATCTAATGATATAATCATGTGGTTTTTGTTTTGACATCTGTTGATGTATTTAATTACATCTATCGTTTTACAAATGTTGAACCAGTCTTGCATCCCAGGTATGAAGCCTAGTTGGTCATGATGGATGATTTTGGAGATGTGTTGTTGAATTTGGTTTGCTAGGATCTTGTTAAGGATTTTAGCATCTAAAATTCATTTCATCAAACTTATTGGCCTGTAGTTCTCTTTCTTTGTTGAGTCTTTACCTGGCTTGGGTATCAATGTGATGCTAGCTTCATAAAATGATTTGGGAGAGTTCCATCTTTCTCAATCACCTGGAATACCTTCAGTAGGATTGGTATCATCTCCTCCTTAAATGTCTTGTAGAATTTTGCTGGAAGGCCATCTGGACCAGGGCTTTTTTTTGTAGGTAGTTTTCTTATTATGTAGTCAATTTCCTTGATTGTTATTGGTCTATTTAGGGTTTCAATTTCTTCTTGTTTCAACCTAGACAGGTTGTGTGATGTCAGAAAGTCCTCCATTTCCTTAAGGTTGTCAAGTTTGTTTCCATACAAGTGTACATAGTAGTCAATAGTGATCTTTTGTATTTCTTCAGGGTCAGATGTGACTCCATGTTTTGTGTTTCTGATTGTGCTTATTTGGGCTTTTTCTCTCTTTTTCTTGGTCAGTCAAGCTAGGGACCATCGATCTTATTTATCCTTTGAAGAACCAGCTTTTTGTCTCATTGATTTTTTGTATTATCTTTTTGTCTTCTATGTCCTGGATTTGGGCTTTTATTTTGGTGATCTGAATTCTTCTGCTGAAATTAGGGTTTTGGTAGTCTTGCTTTTCCAGCTTCCTTAGGTGGCTTATTAGACTATTAATTTATGATCCTTCCATTTCCTTCATGTGCGTTTGTAGGGATATAAAATCCTCTCTTACTACAGCTTTCATGGCATCCCAGGGATTTTGGTAAGATGCTTCTTCATTTTCATTTGTTTCCAGGTAACTTTTAATCTCTGTTTTGATTTCATCATTGACCCAGGACTTGTTTAGCATCATGCTATTTAGTGTCCATGTCTTTGTGAGTTTTAGGGAGACCTCGTTGGTGTTAATGTTGATTTTTATTCCACTGTGGTCCGAGAAGGTACATGGTAAAATTTCAGTCCTTTTAAATTTGCTTATACTTGATTTATGGTCAAGTATGTGGTCGATCTTACAGTACGTTCCATGCAGTGATGAGTAGAATGTATATTCTGTGGTATTTGGATTGAGTGTTCTGTAGGTATCAATTAAGTCCATTTGGTCAAGAGTCACATTGAGGTTTCAGAACTCGTTGCTGATTTTTTGTCTTGATGATCTGTCTAGGGCTGTGAGTGGGGTATTGAAGTCCCCAGCTATGATGGTGTTAGAGTTGATATCTTTTTTTACTTTACCTAGAAGCTGCTTTATGAAAGTTGGTGCTCCTATGTTGGGTGCATATATGTTTAGGGTGGATATTTCTTGTTGATGGATTGAGCCTTTTATCATTATGTAGTGTCCTTCTGTTTCTTTTTTGATTTTTGATAGCTTAAAGGGTATTTTGTCTGAGATAAAGATCATGACTCTCCTTTTCTTTTGTGTTCCGTTTGCCTGACAATTTGTTTCCCATCCTCCTACTTTGAGTCTGTGAGTGTCCTGTCTAGTGAGGTGAGTCTCTTGAAGGCAATAAATTGTTGCCTGGAGATATTTTATCCATTTTACCATTCTATGTCTTTTCAGTGCTGCATTTAGTCCATTCACATTCAAGCTAATCATTGAAATGTGAGAGTTGATCCCAATCATAATTTTCTTACAGAATTATTGTTATTCTTCCTGCTTGTGTGTTGTCTTTCTTTTGGTTCTGGAGTTGGTGCATGAGTGTTTTTAATCTTTTGCCTGTACTCTTATGAAGAATGTTGTTGTTCTCTTTTCCTTTTCTTCTGTGTTCAATACTTTCTTAAGTGTTTCTTTTAGAGGTGATCTGGTGTCAGCGTAGGTTCTTAGGGATTGGATATCTGGGAAAGATTTCAATTCTCCCTCACTGATGAAGCTTAGCTCGACTGGGTAGGTTTTCTCTGTTGAAATAGTTTATCTTTTAAAATTTTGAAGATAGGGCTCCAAGCTCTTCTAGCCTGGAGTGTTTATATAGATAAACCTGCTGCTATTCTAATTGGTCTTCCCTGGTAGGTAGTCTGACCTTTTTCTCTTGCTGCCTTTAGGATTTTTTCTTTTATACCTACTTTGTTTAGGTGAATGATTATGTATCTGGGAGTTGGTCTTCTCATTTGTTGTCTTGCAGGGGTTCTCTGAATCTCTTGTGTTTGAATTTTTGCATCACTGATCAGATGAGGAAAGTTTTCTTGAATGATTCCATGAAATGTTTGTTCCAGTGTGACCTCTGTTTCTCTCTCTGCCTCAGGAAGGCCAATTACTCTTAGGTTCAGTCTCCTGAAGTAATCATTCATCTCCTGGAGGTTTTGTTCTGTCTTTTTGATCTTCTTTTCTATGTTTTTGACAGTTTGGGTTAGTTCTGTGTTTGGGTCTTTGAGTTCTGAGATTCTTTTTTCTGCTTGGTTAATTCTGCTTTCCATGCTTATTAGTTTGTTATTTATTTCCATCACAGTATTCTTTACTACTGTTATTTCTGACATCAGCTCCTTCATATTTTCCTCTTGTCTCTCCTCAATTTTTTAAATTCTATTAATGTCTTGATGTCTGGGTTTGTTTCATGTGATCAGTCATTCTGGGGGCTCTTCATTGTTTGTGTTCTGAAGTCTCTTTTCTCAGTGTTGACCTCCCAGGAGTCTGTGTGAGACCTATATTCTTCTTTTGGTTTTTCTTCATTTGTGCGGTTTTTTTCCTCCCTACTTTTTCCTTCCCTCCACAGCACTATCTTCTTTAATTCTGTTATTCAGGTAGAGGGTTGCTTTTACTTCTGTTTATTCGATCTCCTATTCTTCTTTATGTATGTCCTCTTACTCTGTTCAATTATGGGGTTGCACTGTAGGTTGGGGGTGGTCCTTTCTGCAGTTTTGAGATTTACATAAGGAGGGAGCTGTGATTCAAAATCTATCTGCAGGTCCTGGTATCCGCCGACAGGTGTATGGATAATCTGAAACCCACTTCCCACTTCCTTGGAATCTGTCCGTGCAGTGGCCTTGTAGGTTTACTCCCTGAAATAAAATGAGGTTAACAGAGGGAGTAGAATGGAGCAGACAGTGGGGGGAGGAGGGGGGTGGAGAGAGAGAGAGGAGTAAGGGGGAAAACAGATGAGTGTACCAACAAATGGAGAGAGAGACAAAAATTGAAACATATAAAAACAAGACCACGGCTACAAACTAACCAACTCCCATCCAAAAATAAACTAAAACATACAATAATGGTAACATATAAGTTTACCAACCTCCTTATTGGTGTGCTATTCCTCTATACAACGATATGGTTTACAGAGAGAAGAAAAGAAAAGAAGTGAAAAGAAGGGAAAAAAGAAAAAGAAAAAGGGGAAAACAAAACAGAAGGAATAGAATCAAGTCAGTAGACTTTTTGTTTAAGTCGAATTTCCTTTCAGCTCTGATTTCCAGCTGTCTTTTCGGGCTGGTAAGTTTGTTCACAGTTAGGGTCACTTGCCCCGGCCTGTGTCTGTCAAGCTTCCATTTTTCCCCATCCTGTGTTGTTACCTTGAATCGCCAGCAGGTGATGATGGTCTTTATCTCTGCTGTTCACCCCTAAGAGGAGGGTGCCGTTGCCTTGAGGCACACGGGAGGAGACCCACGGCCTGGCAGGACGTCATGATGGCAGTAGTGGCAGCAGTGACCTCAGCAAATCTTGCTCACAGGGGCTTCAAGGTCTGAAGTCATGGATCACCTCAGGCATGAGCGGTGTGGTGTGTAATGGCTGCTGCATCAGCGGCAGCAGTGGTGGTGGCAGTTCACCTCAGGCATGGGCGATGCAATGTGGAATCTGGAATATTTTCAGTAAAATTGGTATCAACTCCTCCTTGAATATCTCACAGATTGCAGCTAGGAAGTCATCTGTTCTGGGTTTTTTTGTGTGTTTTTTTTTTGTTTTTTGTTTTTTTTGTCAGGGAGAGTTTTTGTGACTGAGTCAATTTCCTGGATTGTTATTGATCTGTTTGGAGTTTCAATTTCTTATGGTTTCACACTTGTGTGATATCAGAAAGTTCATCATTTTCTTTACATTTTTTAGTTTATTTGCATACAAGTGTTCATAGTAATCTCTGATAATCTTTTGAATTTTCTCAGGGTCAGTTGTGACTTCACCTTTTGTGTTTCTAATCGTGTTTATTCGGACTTTCTCTTCTTTTTAGTCAATATGGCCAAGGGTCTGTCAATCTTATTTATTCTTTCAAACAAATAGCTTTTTGTCTTGTTCATCCTTTCTATGATATTTTGTCTTCTGTATCCTGCAATTGTGATTTTTATCTTGATGATACGGATTCTTCTGCTGAAGTTAGAATTTAGATGATCTTGCCTTTCCAGCTCCCTTATGTTTGGCATATGCTGTTTATTTGTGATCTTTCTGTTTTCTTGATGTATGTATGCAATGTTATGAATTTTCGTATTAGCACAACTTTCACTGCATTCCAGAGATTCTGATGAAATGTGTCTTTTTGTTTGTTTCCAGCAATCTTTTAAATTCTGTCTTGATTTCTGTGAGTTGACCCAGAATTCACTCAGTAGCATGTTGTTTAATGTGCATGTCTTCCTGTTTTGGGTGGATCTTGTTGGTGCCAATATTCATTTATATTCCACTGTGCTCTGAGAAGATACATGGCATTATTTCAACTTTTTGAAATTTGTTCACAATTAATTTGTGTCTGAGAATGTGATCCATCTTGGAGTATGTCCCATGTTCTGATGAGTAGAATATGTACTCTGTACATATGGGTGAAGTGTTCTGTAGATGCCTATTAATTCCATTTGATCATGAGTCAAGTTAAGTGTCCAGATATCCTTGTTTTTGTTTTGTTTTTGCCCCAATGATCTATCTAGAGTTGTTCCTGGGGTATTTAGTTCTCCAACCATGATTGTGTGAGAATCAATCACCTCTCTTAGTTTACTTGGTAGTTGTATTTCAAACCTGGTGCTCCTGTGTTGTGTGCATATATGTTTAAGATAGATATTTCTTGCTGATGGATTGAGCCTTTTATCATTATGTAGTATCCTTCCATGTCCTTTTTAACTTTTGATGGTTTGCAATGAGCTTTGTCTGATATCAGAATAGCTACTCCTACTTTCTTCTGTTTTACTTTTGCCTGAAAGACCATTTTCCAGCTCCCAATTTTAAGCCTATGGGTGTCCTTTGAAGTGAAATGAGTTTTCTGGAGGGAACAGACTATTGGATCACACTTCTTCATCCAGTTTGCCAATCTACATCTCTTCAGTGGTATATTTAGTCCATTCACATTCAAAATGATTGTTGAAATATGAGTGTTATCCTTCTTATAAGGCTCTTAAGAGCTTGCTTTGCTTCCACTTTACTTTTATATATTTGTATGTGTGTGCATTTTTATTTTTGTGAGTGCTCTGTATGATCTGTTGACACTATACTTGCCTGTATTTTTGTGATGGTATGGCCATTTTTTTCTGTGTTCAACACCTTCTTAATTGTCTCCTGAATATTTGGTCTGGAGGCAGCATATTTTCTTAGTGAATGGATGTCTGGGAAGGATTTTAATTATCTTTCACTGATGAAGCTTGCTTGGCAGGGTAGGAAATTCTTGGCTGAAATTATTTGTCTTTAAGAACATTAAAAATTGAACTCCAGTCCATTCTGACTTGTAGTGTTTCTGTAGATAAGTCTGGAGCAATTCTGATGGGTCTTTCCCATCAGAAGGTAGTCGGTAGTCTAACCCTTCTCTCTTTCTCTCTTGCTGCCTTTAATTTTTTCTCTCATTCTTACTTTGTGGAGGCAGACTACTATGTGTCTTGGGGATGGCCTTCTCATGTGATACATACCAAGGGTTCTCTTAATCTCCTGTGCTTCAATAGTCACCCATCTAGCAAGATGTGGGAATTTTCTTGGATGACCTCATGGAGTACTTGTTTCATGGTGTTCTGTGTTATTCCTTTTTGCTTCAGGAATACCTATCAGGTGTAGATCTAGCTTCTTGACATAGTCCCATATCTCTCAGAGACTTTGCTCCTTCTTTTTGAACATTTTTTTCTATGTTTTTGACAGACTGAGTTCATTCCATATTTCAGTTTTCAAGGTCTGAGATTCTTTTCTTTGTTTGGTTGAGCCTGCTTCCTATGCATGTTAGTTTACTTTAATTTCCAGGATGGAGTTCTTCATTTCCATTATTTCTGAATGAGCTTTTCTGATATTGGCCAAGTATAGTTTTAGTTCCTGTATGAATTTGGTGAATTTTGCTTCTAGTTTCTATTGGTTCTTTCTGTTCATTTTTGCCATCAAATCTCTGATTTCTGTGAGTGTCATCTGGGGCAGATACTTCAGAGGGTTTCCATTATTTGTGCTCTGATAGTTGCTTTTTATTATTATTATTATTTTGAGGGTTGCTTGTTTTTTTTGTTGTTGGTTTTTTTCTCATTTGTGACAAGCCCATCAACCCTTTCTGTAATTCCTTTGCGTTTTACTGCTCTGAAACTACTCGCTGACCCTCTGTTCTAGGTCCCTTTCTGTAGCTTAATATAGGTCACTCAGTGAGAGTGGGTGAGGCATTCACTTCTGATTCTTGCTCCATGCTGTGACAGGTTTTTCAGCAGTAGCAGCTCCTGCTGCTAGCACTCTGCAGAGTGGGTGGAAGGATGAGCTCTCCCCATCTGCTGTCTGTGGTTTGTAGTCCAGAAGCCTTCTCACTGATAAAGCCTTTGGGTGTCTTTCTTGTCACTCCTTCCCTGTTCAAGTCCACACTCAGCTCTTGAAAAAGGAGATTTCCAAGCCACAGGGGAGGTAAGGGGAGATTTGCCCTATAGGCATGCAGGGCTTGAGGTGATTCTACCTTTTCTGGCTGGGAAGGTGGGCCAGGTATCAACAAAATTCACTTTGCAGGTAGGCTTTTCCTGTCTGGGAACCAGCTGCCAGGCTCTGCTAGCAGAAGCCACACTCATGGCTGCCAACCCAGCATGGAATTTTCCCCCATTTTGCTTGGCATTTGGTTGTCCACTGCTATGCCCTGACCAGGACTCCTCCCATGTGGTATCAACAAGTCACACATGGCTGGGAGGGGATGAACCCCATACATAAATTTCCTTTCAACTCTGCCGCTTCTGAGATAGAATGACCAACCTCTCCTCTTCCTCAGCCTACTCAACTGGAAAATGATAAGGATGAAGATCTTTGTGATCTTCTACTCCCACTTAATGAAAAATATACTTTATCTTTCTTATAATTTTCTTAATAACATTGTCTTTTCTCTACTTTATTGTAAGAAAACAGTATATACTATATGTAGTATACAAAAAACATATATACGTCATTTGACATTTTACATTATCAGTAAGTCTTCTGGTCAAGAGTAGGCTATTAGTGTGAAGTTTTGGGGGAGTCAAAAGTTATAGGTAGATTTTCCACTGTGTGATGGCATCAGCACCCCAACCTCTATACTGCATGTGTCAACTATATTTATTTCAACCACCACCATCATCACCAGCACTTCAACTGAAATGTGAACTCCTTAATTAACCACAAGATTTTTTTTTCTGTTTTTGCTTGCCACTCTACTCCAGCTCCTAGAATACACACACACACACACACACACACACACACTTTGTAAAACAAATGCATAGATAAGTTAGATAGTTAACTAATCTTCCATGGACAGAAGTCAACAGGGAACCCATGCCTGGAGAATGAGAGCTCTTTTGTCAATTCATGAATCCTGGCAGAAATCAAATGAGAGACCCACAACTTTTTTCTCCAGGTGGTAAGATGTTTCATCTTACTTTCCCCTTAAAATATATAGCCACAGACAATTGTTTGTCTAGAAGCCTTTCAAATGCATCTCACTCATAACAGTATAAACCAGGGTATCCTAGATCACCTATTATCACTCAGACTCTAACCTGAATAAAACTAGATTCTGCTTCCTTGTGCACTGTTACTCTTTCTAAAATTTCTCATTTCATAATTGTTGATACTTTTCATTGTGATATAAATAGACCTAATTACCCCATCTACCAACTCCTCAGTCTACTTACCTTCAACAATCCTGTTCTCTATCTGAACCAGTCCATTCATTTTTATGGTCATGTACAGACTGTATAACTATAAAAATGTGCAATTTTTTCATTTCAAGTATTCTACTCTCAAACATTGATTTGTGTCTTCACTTCAACTCAATCCTTCTAATGATTCTGGCAAACAAACCTGGAGTTATTCTGAATTCCTTTTCCTTCTCTTACACTCTGTAAGAAACCTTCAGCAAATCCTGCTAGCAACCCCCTAAAATTATTTTCAAGATCTAACCACTGCTTATCACCTTCATCCATGCCAAACTGGTGTGAATCACCATCATCTCTCACTTAGTTTCCCTGCACTTGGACTTGGTATCGATGACCTAGTATTAACATAAAAGCAAGACCACGGCTATTAATATTAAGTCATACGAGGTCAATTTTCTGCTCAACAGTCTCCAATTCCACTGTCTTAGTCAGTTCTGACTGCCACAACTAAACATAACAGACTGGGTGGTTTAAACAACAATCCTTTGTTTTTCACTGGGAAATGTATGATCAAAATGCTGGCAGATTCAGTGACTGATGAGAACTCATCCAGGCTTGCAGACAACTGCCTATATTTTCACATGGTAAAGAGGAGATTTCTGATCTCTTTCCCTTCTTTAAAGGGCACTGGTTTCATCATGAAGATCCCACCCTCATGCCCACTTCTAAATGTAGTTATCTCCCAAAGTTCCTACCTCCAAATACCATCAAACTGAAGATTAGGGTTCAGCATCAATTTGGGGGCAACATAGACATTTAGTTTGTAATAGCCATTTCATATCTTTTTTATTTTCTTTTATTTTATTTTATTTTTGAGTTGGAGTCTCACTTTGTCACCCAGACTGGAGTGCAGTGGCCATTCCCGGCCACCACAGCCTTGACCTGCTGGGCTCCGGTTATCCTTCCACCTCAGCCTTCCAAGTAGCTGGAACTACAGGCACACGCTATCACACCTGGCTAATTTATCATTCCATATCACTTAAAACAAAAGCCAAAGTCCTAACCAAGATGTATAAGACTTCTCTGATCTCTTCTCTTGTGAGGCACCTCATTGCTCATTCTTTTTCAGTTAGTTTATCCCCCAGCTCTGCCCCAAACACCATGGTCATACTGCCATCCCAAGGCCATTAACACTAGTTGTTCCCTCTGCCTCTGCCTAGAAAATTCTTCCCTCATATTCTCATGGCTCATACCCTCATCTCCTTCAGGACTTTATGGAAATGTCCCTCAACTTCTCAGTGAGGCATTCCCTGATGTACTACTTAAAATTGAAATCCTCCGCTCAATATTCCTCACCCCTTTCTCTGCATTACTTTTTAGTTACATTTATCAACACCTAAATTATATTTTAATCATGTGTCTTCTTAAGTTTTTTTCATTTATTTATTCATTTTTCACTGAAATGTACATATCATGACAGTAGGACTTTTCTTTTTCCTCACATCCTGCCATATTCCTAACAATTAGACACTCATGAATGATGAATGGATGATCTTCTTGTAAGGTTTTTCACAGGATTTACTCTTGCATTCAAGAAACCATTTCATGATTTTTTGTAAACATCATTATAAATAAAATAATAAGCTAATTAGCACTTAGATATTCCAATTTTTTAATATGAGTGAGAAAAAATTACTTCTATTGTCATTTTAAAGAAGGAAATAATGGACAGGATGCTTTATATGATGTATTTAAGCAAAGATGTAGAGATGGCACTGTATAGAGATAATATATAGAGTACATCCTTAGGTCAACAATGAAATAAGTCGACCTGGACAAACAAAGTATGTTCAGACTAGCACCTGAAGCTAAAAAGAGAATTACATGCTGTGTTCAGAGGTGCGGTAGCTTTTTGAATGTGTGGTAAAATGATAGGATGCATTTTGAAAGTAGAACATTGCTTATGAAGATGACTTTAATTGTGTAGCAACACCTAACCAATGTGTTATCAGAGTTTGTTCATTTGATTCTAGTCCACTGGAAAACATTTGTTTATGGTTAATTTTGCAGAATCCTATCAACAGTCATAATTCTCAATGAAAAAGATTTTCATTAACTAAGGAATGTAAGTGACATGAACATTTAAGTAATATTCTAAGAGTTTTGCTAGGGAAAATTGGTTGCTCACAAAATAATAATAATTATAATTACCTTATTGATTGCAACTTGTCAAAAAAATAAAGCAAAGGGTGATCTTCATTTCATTTAATAGCTCAAAATAATTTGCTGTATGCTAAAATAAACTGACTGTTAATGTGGATCTATATTAATCTATATAAGTGGTTCAAAGCAATCATTAATTGGTCAAAACATCTGAAAATCACTGGTAATTTTAAATCAGGTAGTGTTCGGCATTCCTTTTCTTTATGTGTCTATAAACTAATACTAGAGATTAATCTACATTTTGGTTTTGCATGTGTTAATGAAACTTCTCAAAATAATGAGGTATTAAAATATAAGAAATACTATAACGACTTTACTATCTATATCTATGGAATCATTTTTTCAAATTATTTTTAAATGCACAGCTCACCAATCACTACACAAATATGTTTGAAACCAACATTCACATTATGAAATAAAATCTCCAAAGCCCCTCAAACCCTTTTCTCATGACTTAATATTCCCTGTATAAACATGACCATCATGTTAATCCCTTGTTGATATTCTTTATAACCTTCCCATGGGAGCTTACATGTTAAAACACTATACTCTAATGCTGACTGCTTCAAACTTCACAGGAATTGAATTATATAGAATGTATTCATTAATTAAGCTTTTCATCTTAATATTATGCTTTTATTTTTACATAAATATCATATTTATGAACATTGCTTTTTCTGTTGGAAAGTGTGTTCATTTCAATTTTTATATTCTATAACATGAATATAAGAAAAGTTATTCTTATTTTTAACTGATGGAAAACAGTTGGATTTGTATCAATCAGTATTGACGAGGTTGTGCCAAAGTAACAAAATTCCCCAAATATCAGTGGTCTAAACAACAAAGGTTTATTTCTCACTTATACTTCATGCCCACTTTAGGTTGGTTGGTGACTCACCACTTAAGTTGTCATCCTTACCTCAAGATTATTCAGAAAGAGCAGCTACTGTCTAAAATGTTGCTTGTGCATCCAGCAGTAGGAATGAGTGGGGAAGAAATTGGCAAAGCATGTGTTAGCTCTTAAAGCTTCTAAACAGAGAAGACACATCACTTCTAATCATATCTCACTAAGCAAAATATATCACATGGTCTTGTGCAACTTCAAAGAGCAGGGAAAATAAAATATTTCGAAAAAGAGGTGAACTGGATATTGGAAAAGAGTAATACAGTCCACCAGAGACTGTCTTTCATTTCTCTGAATACTTGGTTTGTTTAAACTCACATAAACAGAAAGCATTCACCCTCTTGCTAATGGAGACAATTTAAACACTCCAAATAGTTCCTTCTTTGAATGCAAGGTCCAAAATCTCTCATAGTGAGAATGTGATTCTGTTTGATTTAGAGAACTAAAAAGTGTTGTGAAACATGAATGCACCCAAAATACAATGATGGCACATGAATAAGATAATAACAATAAACTTTCCATCTGCGCAGGGGAAAACAGAAGACTATATTAGCCATTGGCCCATAACAATTATTACATTTCCCTAGGCAGACACTGACTGTAGTCCCTAGATTTAGAATGGGTAATGTTCTTTGATAAACTCTGGTTATGATCTCTGGTTTTAGATCTTTCTTCTATGATCCAATATGGGCCATAGGTCCTCCCTCTTGGAGGCCCTTCATTTTCTTTTGTAGTCTTTTGCTTACCTGAATAAAATTTTGTAGAGTTTTCTTTGTTTTCTCTATGGCTTTCATAGCTAACTTTCTGCCCACAAGAGGTTGAGGGATTCCAAAGTTGCTTCAATTCAAAGAACTATATATGTTTTAGGCTGGAAATTCCTTTAGCAATATGACTGTCTCCAAAACTTTATCTTCTATATTTTATTCCAGTCAAATATAGAATATTTTAGTAACTATAAATATAGAGCATTTTAGTAACTAGATACACAGCTATGGTTTAGACATACATTTTAGATTTTCCATCATTCTGGATTTTTATCTTTATACTTCTCTTTCTACTCTGGATATACAACCTCTCAACTCTCTCTCTATTTTGGATAGTCAGCCATACAGATTTCCAATGAGGAATCACATCTTTAAACTTTGTTTCCCTAAAATAGTTGATAAATCTAAAAGATGAATTTTCATTGTCTCATTAATCCAACTAATGGTTGTGACATTTTTTGTGAACTGACACTTGCCAACAGAATAAGTTTAACAGAGGTTGAGTTAAAATTCCCTTTGAATTTCTGAGGTAAAACTAACTTAGTTATAATATAATTCATGAAATAGCTAACAATAGTGTCTTATAACAACAGTCATTTCTTTAGGCCAAGAACTTGCTGAGTAGTTCTGCTCTGGGATTGGTTTGGTTGATCTGAGTTAGAGGCTTTTGAGTGTCTGTAGACAATTTTCAGTTTGGCTGGCAGCTAGAGGTTCCTGCATGGCCTTCTATATCTGGTAGTTGGCTGGCTGTCAATGAGGGCAGTAGAAGTAACTTAGGTATGTGTGGCATAGCATCAAGTAGGTGAACACATTTTTGTTCACATAATAGTAGTACTGCAAGAGAGCAAGCTCCAATGCTCAAGAGTGTTTTTAAGCTTCTGCTTACATCATTTTTGTTATTGTCTTAATGGCCCAAGCAAGTTGCAAGGTCAACATAGACTCATAGAGTGGAAAAATGGCCTCTACCTCTAGATAGGAGATGCTACAAAATACTGTGGCCAGTTTTGAGAACTACCACATTATTGTATTTGTATATTGTTAGATTCAATTTAATAATATTTGCTTCGGATTTTGGAGCGTAGGTTTATATATGACATAGGCTTTTATTATTTCCTGGTTTTCTGCTATCTGAAATACAGATGGTCTTAAGTTATGATGGTTCTACTTTTGACTTCCCAACCTTACAATGGACTTTTCAGGAAGTTGCCCCATCATAAGTCAAGGAGCATCTGTAGTTTGTATACTAATAGCATTGTTTATTTAATCATTTAAATATGTTGGCAGTTTAATTTTTGATATGGTTTTTGTGGTATGTCTTTCCCCATCTTTTTATATTCACATTTATGAATTATTTACATTTTAGATGTAAATCTTGCAAATACCACAAAATTAGCTTTAAAAAAATCATCAGGATGGTTTTTATCTTTTACCTAGGACATTTATTCCCTTCACTTTTCATCTAGTTACCAGTATAATGTGCTTTCAACTATTTATTTTCCTATTTGATCTTTATTTCTCCCATCAGTTCTCTTTGTTTTCCTTCATTTTTGTTCTTCAATTTGAGTATTCTTCTTTCTCATTTTTCCTCTATTTATTTGGAAATTATATACTTTAATGATTTTAATAGTTACCTAAAAGATTACAACATGCTTTTGTCACTTATCAGAATCCAAATTTAATCTGGAATTTATCCTATCCCTGGACAATATAAGAATTTAGAACACTTTAATTTCTATTTACCACCATCCTTTTTTAATTCTATTTACCACCATCCTTTTTTTCCACTTTCTTGTTTTATTTTATTATAGTCCTATATTTTAATTGTATATTTTAAATACCACAAAGGTTAGTAGGGCTTCTTAAAATCATTTGGATTTATGCACAGTATAGTATTTGTGCTGCTCTTTATTCTCTGAAATATCATTTGGATCATTGTTTCTGTACCTTAAAACCCTCTTTTATATCATCTTTACTGAATATCTGCTGCTTGTGAGCTCTTTACTCCTTGTTTTAAAATGTATTTCATCTTTATTCTTGCATAAATTATTACTGAGAAGCATTCTTTGTAAGTTATTTGCTTTATTTCCATTGTTTATGCCTTTCATCATTTCTATTGAGAAATCAGCTGTTAACTAAAATAATTCCTCACTTGAAAGTAATCTTTCTTTGACTGCCTTTAAGATGTTTTCCTTTTCTATAGCTTTGAGCAATTTTACTATTATATGCTTAGTTACAAACTTTGTTCTCTCTCTCTTCCTTCCTTCCTAGCATTCTTTCTTCCATCGCTCCTTCCCTTTGCAAACTTATTTGAGCTCATAAAACACCTTGGATTTGTAACATAGTGTCTTTCATCAGTTTTAGAAAGTTATTAGACTGAATTTTGGTAAATATTACTTTTATTATGTTTCCTCTTATCTACTCTAGAACTCAAGCTATACAAATATTAGTTTCTCACTATGTTTCCTTTATCTCCAACTTTATATTTTCCACCTTCCCTCTCTTCATATTTTATTCTGATTATTTTCTTCTAACCTCGTCTTCAATTTCCTAATTTTGCTTTGAACTTTTTCTAATCTGTTTCCACCTTTCCACTGATATTTCATTCTAATTACTCTATTTTCAGTACCTCAATTACAGTTTTATTTTTTAATAATTTTTACCTTACCTCTGAAAAAGAAATCTCTTTATCCTTTTGAACATAGCAAAGCTAATAATTTAAAGTCTGTGTCTATAATTATAATACCTAGAAATCTGGAAGATTTTTTTTTCTATTTTCTATAGGTTTTGCTAATTTTTTTTTGGTTTTGTTTATGTAATTGGTCTCCTAGGATGCCTAGTTATATTATATACACTTTCAGATATTGTATTTTTAAGCTGCATTTAGCAGCAACTTAAAAATATTTGGGTTTTCTAAAATGATTTGTTTACCTTATCTCAGAAAGCAAATATATTGGCAAGTCTCAGGTACTTGGTAGCTAAAAAATGCTAGGGAATTTCAGTTGTAGTTTAGAAAACAAAGTGAAACACAGCAAAGCTGCACTAATTTCCATGTGCTACATTTTTTAATGTAACTTGTAATCAGCAATCCAGTTATTCTTAAACCTTCATGAAAGAGTAAGTTATTACTCAATATTTTACTCTCATATCCAAACAGAAATGGGATTAATGACTATATATCTTGGTCCTGTACACTTGTTCAAGTTTCTATTGCTGTTAAAAATGTGGATTTTTTTTTTTAATCAC
Organism: Carlito syrichta; assembly: GCF_000164805.1. NCBI lineage: Eukaryota > Metazoa > Chordata > Mammalia > Primates > Tarsiidae > Carlito > Carlito syrichta. The sequence goes on along the minus strand of NW_007249926.1, from coordinate 973,486 downwards.
ATGACATTTACTATGGGAGTTGAGTGGGATGCCTTTACAAGATTGCATTCTCCCTGTTGGAAAGATATTTACTGTTCCACTGGTTCCCTGTGAGGTTCATTTAACACTGTATAGTAAATCTCTTTATGTCTAGAAAAAGATATGGCAGCCCTAGGCATAGTCCTTTGATAGAAAGATTTATAACAGTTTAGGATTTGCAGCTTAATGGAGTAAAACTTCTCCCACAATTTCCTTAACTGAGAACTGTGTTTACATCAAAATGGTTTTCTTAAGGGGTTCTTCATATATTAACAAGCTTCATTACTTTATAAATTTGATTAAGGGTACCCACAGAAGCAAACAAAAAAACTACATGCTACACTTAGCATTCCACTACTTATTACAATGAAGAACAGTGTTTCACCGAAGGATGTCCTTGACACCAAAGATCAATTCATTTATTGATCTCAGAGAATTATAAGCACCCTGAGCCATGTTCATTCCATCCATTGGATGGTTCCATCAGCTGGTACTTAGTGAATTCTTAACAAATTTCAGTGACTGGCAAGAATGACTTACTGCTATCTTCTATCTGTCAGCCAGGACAGCAGCCTTCCCAACTCAGACAGAAGGGTGTCCATCTGATTTTTAAAGGCCTCTAGGAAAAGCATGCCATTGCCACCCCTCAGAAACCTGTTCCATATCTCCCAGAGTCCAGCTGGGCCCCTGAATACAGTCTGTTCACCAGCTGCTACTGCTTCCCACTGATCTGGCCAGAAATGCACTGGCTATTTTCCATTTCAGTAGGCTCACTCCTTAATCATTTCTAGAACAGCAAAAGGGGTGTTGGAAATATTCTGTCTAATCTCTCTTGCAATATTTAAATTTATCTAATTTCAAAACACTGAAAGTTTTAAGAAAATCCATCCATAAAACAACTCTTAAATAAATCCTGCCTGATGTATTCGGCAAACTCTTTTCATAATGAATTAGAGGTGAAAATCGGATTCTTATTTAATTTTTGCTAGGATGTCCAGGTTTCACAATAAGATGAGCTTATTTTTGGCTTCAAACTTATTTTCCATGATTATTTTCCTCAGCAATTTATTTCTTCCACTAAAGCAAAAGAAGTTTGTGGGTTGCATAAGGATTGGAATACAAATATACTATTGTTTGAAGTCAATATAAGTTCTTATAACTATTGTTTAGCTGTGAAAAACATGAGACCCTCTGTCTGTGAATTTTGAAAGACAACTCCAGAGATTTCCAAAATAAATAAAGTATATGATATCACAAAAGGAAAAGAGGTGTTAAAACTTTTAGTTACAGATTTCACATCTCAGAAATTTAGTTTTTACTTGTAACATAACTTTGTATCCAAAAAAATGGTGAGGCATAGTAAAGTTTGACTACAAACAAGACTATTAATTTTATCAACATATTTTTAAATTTATTTTTTACAAAAAATGCTCCAAAATAAAATATAGGATTTTTGTTTTGTTCATAGCTGCAATCAATTTTTTTTTTTTAAATGCTGGGCACATAGTTAACATTCAATATATATAGAACTCTGATTGTGTTTGTCTATTTCTCAAAAGTGATTATTTGGAATTAGACCTTCACAAGATGGTTGCCAAGCACAGGGAGCTGCTTTCCTAAAATGAGGATCTGAGACATATTTCCAAGTTTAATCATATATATAATGTAAAACAGTTTTCAAAGTTATTTTCCAGTTATATAAGGACTTCTTAGATGTTGGAATGCTACTCATCACTATCAAGCACTGAGTTTTCAAAGGCAGTTGGTCTTTGAATTGTTGTATCATTCATCAGTGAATATCCTCTTCTCAGATAATAAGCTCTTGACAGGAAAAGATTGTTTTTATAACTGGTCTGTTGAACAATAGATGCAATTGTGTTGCCTATTTCTCTCACTACTCTTTATAAATTTAGATTGTATCAACAACTTTTGCCTCTATGCGTAAAATTGGGCAAAATCTTTTTTCTGTTTACTATTAAATAATAGATACCATGCAGCAATTTTGTATCATAAAATATAGCTTGATCTATTAGTGAGAGTTAGACCAAACAAGGCGTTAATACACATTTCAATCTTCATTCTAAGTTAAGATTTCTTCCCTGTCCCAGTATTACATTCAGATTCAGAAAACAGAGATCCCTCTGCCCAGATCACATGCTTCAGATATCCAAAAACATACAACCTCATACATTTATGAAAGATATGAGTGCTTCTGTTACTTGGAATCTGGCACTCAGTGCTGACAAGGCTTGATCTATAACCCTTTACATCCATTATTGTGATTAATACCATCCAGGTCACAGTGAAATACTTATTTGACTCTCTTGTCTTATGTTCTCCAAATAAAAGAAACTATGTCTAAATGCCAGGAAGAATTAAGAATTGTGTCATTATGCATCTTAGAGATGCACACTACCTGGGATTGCAGGAAATATTTATGCAATAGAAATACTTGTCTAAATTAACAAATAACATAGACTAGGACCATCCCATCCCCTGGAACCTTTTTATAGACAAAGTATCTCCTACTAGCAAATACTATTAGTTTCTTGGCCATAAGTCTGTTATTAGCATGTTTACAGAAGACTGTACCTGGGTCACCTACCATCCCTACTCCCAAGGCCACCATCAGCAATGAAAATGGGGGAAAAATGAATTTCAGGTCAACCATATAACCTGAAAATACAACTTGTCAAATCCTTTCTCTCAAGAAAGTATTAACATAATTGATTATTTTGCATAGTGAGATATTGTTTTCTAGTTGTGCCAAATGTCTATTTTCTTGGCTTTCTTCACGTACCAATCAATAGTTCTAGAAGTATTAGTGAATTAAAATGGCATTTACAACAACATAGTGACTGAGGAATGTTTGCAGTGATAAAAATTTCAAAATAGTCATAAATCTCTTGATTGATATATGAATAGATGACAGATAAGTGGATAGATACAGATGTATCTAGCATTTGTGAAATGTAATACTAATCCTTCACAATACTGTATACCTCTAGATATTAATTGAAGAGAGAAAAGAAACATAATTTATATGCTATTTTAAATATTTTATAAGATTTTCCATTATACTAATAATATATTACAGTAGAGTCATCACAATATTTGAACATGACATGTATTATCATAATTTCACTTATATAAATATTGTTTTAGTAATGTTATTACCTTAAGTCACTAAAATCAGCCAAGTGAAGTCACCCTGAATTGAATTAATAATTTGAACACAAAAAACTATTATAATTTCAAAGAGGTTGTCTAATTTGGCATTACTATGACTAGACCACATGTGGAAACTCTTAAATATGGCAAAATAATTAGTAATCTTACTGAAATAAAGGAAATAAAATGACATGATATGGAAAAATATATAATAATTTTTAGTTCATGTTTTTTTTTAAATTGCCCATCATAATACTGCTAGTCCAGCTTCTAAATATCCAATCACAGACAATGATAGTTTATTCTATCTTCTTTGATCTTGTGCCAATTTCAGGCAAATAAATTCATAGATTTAAACATATCTCTTCTGTATTGTCATTATAAGGAATTTGTCCAAGCAGGATAAGAAAATATATTTTATTTCACAGTGAACTTGACATAAAACTTAATTACTTTGACCTATATCTGGTGGGCCTCCACTTGTGCTCTTGTTCTGGTTACATAAATGTTAGGAGTAGTCCTTCTTTTCCAGGCTGAAGCACTTGGTGGTTATCTCCTGTACTGGGAAGTCTCCAGAGAAACAGAATCAATAGGACATAAATACATAGATACATTTATTTATTATATATTTATATATACATTTGTGTGTATGTATGTCTGTGTGTATGCCTGGGATGTCAAAAAGATGTATACACATTTTAAGAGATGTTTGCCGTAGTCAGAAGTGTCTCGACGCCGATAGTAACACTTTTGAGCACCGCTTGTAGTTGCAGAAGTCAAACACGACTTGTATTCATCTTGTTGAGTATTACAATTTTATTATAGTTTTTCCTTTCTTAAAATGTACATACATTTTTGGCACTATTCATTATAAGGAATTAGTTCATGCAATTATGGTGGCTGAGAAGCCCCAATACCTGTTATCTGCATGCGGATACCCAGAAAAGCCAGCGAGATAATTCAGTTCAAATCTGAAGATCTAAGACCTAGGAGCACAGATGGTGTAAGTCTTAGCACAAGCAATCAAGCAAAGAGAGAATTCAACTTTTAGTTGTTTTGTTTGTTTGTTCAGCCCCTCAACAGTTTGGATGTTGCTAACCCACACTGGGGAGGACAATCTATTTTACTCAGTCCACCAACTCAAATGCTAATCTCTTCCAGAAATATCCTCGAGTGCTGATCTCTTGCCCTTACAACTCAGGTCATGGTGGCTGTGAGCAAGACATCTTGGTGAAGTCTGCCCCCTCTTTGTTAAGGAGCTCAGCTCATTCCTCCCCATGGGAGGGAGGGGTTTGCTACTTGGAAGGCTGCTTTCTCTAAAAGTACCTTCACAAGTTTTCTCCCGTTTCCAAACTCTAATCCCCTTGTGTATCTTTGATCTGGCTGAGGGTTTCTATAGCATATTCTTTTTGGTAACTGTTATCATATTGTTCTGATCATATGCCTCAGACACAACTGGATTTTAAAATTCCATTACATTTGTTAAAGTTAGTGATTAAAATCACTTAACTGATACCTTAATCATTATTCTAATGTTAATGTGAAATATACAGAATCATAAAGAACATATATCAAAATACATACGACCAGGCCCCAGCATATAGACTCAGACCCTAAAGTTCAGCGCCCTACACATGTGCCTTTTTCATGGTATTTTTCTTATTTGTCTGCCAGTATAATTATTTCACATCAGGCAGTGATAACACATATAGAAAGATATTCCCCCCCACAGTATTAGAGAAAATCAGTAAATTAAAAGAGCAGGATAGAATTTCACCACATGATTTTAAGATAGAAAAACAAGCATGTCCTGAAGAAATACAGGCAATTCTTGCAGTCTATAAAGAAGTCATTTAGTGCTAAGGCTGTCGGCATTTGAAGTATCACCAGATGAGTAATTCTCCCAGCTCATGGCTCACAGAACAAATTAACTATTACATTCTACTAGTAAAGTAATACCTGAATGCTAATCTGGAGAATCTGACTTGCAATTATGTTTCAAACATTTTTCTTTTGTTCTCATAATAGTAATATTATAGGTGAAGGCAAAATCTTCAGGCTGAAGAATTTGTACATACCCGCATTATTGGAAGGACTTGAAATGGACCGATATTAAAGCAAACACTGGAGTGCTTCAAATGAATAGATCCTTAAGGTTGAAGTGTGTACATTCTCTTTCCACAACATTCTCTCAGTAAAAATTCAGTTTTTTTTCCTCAGAGAATTGAAAGAACTATTCTCAATGTCTTATAGAACAACTCACACACTTAAGCCCATTTCCAATATTACTAACTGTCTGTCTGACAGCCTAAAATCCTAGAGATGTACCTAGATTATTTGGCAAAGTTTGTTTTTAATGGAAGCTGACAGATTTCATCTATAAATGGTCTTAAAGTAAAATGCATCACACTTCAAATGAGTTTATGCTTAAATATTAACATCAACTTTCAGATGTTTGCCAATTAAATTAAAAAAAAAAAAAAAACTAAGTTCAGTCATCCCTGACTTTTGGTTTTCACAAATTAATGACTGATATTCATTCAATCTGGTTTGGCAGGCATTTTTATAATCATGGAGTCTCCAAGTTTGAGATAACTTCAGAGTGCATCTCTCCAACCTCCTTTTCAATGTAGTAATGTGCTGGACATGTTCTCCGAAACCTTCTTTCCCGCAAAAGCACACATTAGAATAGGGTTGGGGCAAAAATGGGTTAGAGGCAGACAGCCCAAATCCTAAGAAAGGTAGAGGCTGTTGAGTTATGGAGACAGGAGAAAAGGTACAATATCAGTAAGTAAAGACAGAACACAAAGCCAAAGATACCCAGAGTAAGATCAAGGAGGAAATGGATGACTTGGACCACACTGTGTTCCTCAGTGGCCAATGGAGTCACTGTCTCCGTGTGTATTGCACTGCTTGGAAGCAGCAACCAACATCCCTGAAAAAAAATCATGCGAGTCAATTCAGCTTTTATGTTATAATGACACCATTCCCCTCAAATTAAGGGAGAATTTACCACTTGCTGTCCCAATTTGCATTACAGAAACGTGTTATAACAAAGAGATCACACAGAGAGCCCTATAGCATCCCGTACAAGGACTCTTCAGCCTCAGCTTAAACATTTTACGACACTTTTAGTCAGTCCTTGCCAGTGATAATCAGCTCTCCTTATCGGAGCTTATTTGCGCCATCATGTTCCCCGAGTAACTGCTGGTTTTAAGTGCATCCCTCTGCAGCAACACAAGATGCATCATCATCCTTTTCCTCTAGTGGAAGAGTTCTGATTATTCGAGGAGAGCCTGTTTCTCCAATGTCGTAACTTCTCGGTGTGTGTGTGTGTGTGTGTGTGTGTGTGTGTGTGTGTGTGTGTGTGTGTGTGTGTGTGTGTGTGAGTGACGGGTGGTGTAGCTTTTGAAAGTGTTTAGTGTGTGTGTGTGTGTGTGTGTGTGTGTGTGTGTGTGTGTGTGTGTGTGACGGGTGGTGTAGCTTTTGAAAGTGTTTAGTAACTGCAGGTTGAGAGCAGAGTTAGTGAAATTACTATCTAGTCTGTTACCATTTATGCAAATGTGTGATTAGAATAATGTTTTTCCCTAAGTCTAGGCTAACTCTATCTCACGTATCTCTCTTAAACAAAGAAAAATATCCTTAAGCTATTGCTTAAGGCTTTTTATTTCTGTTGTTTTAATTCTTTTTTAAAAATTTTGTTTATTTTATATATTTTCTTTTATTTTAAAGACATGGGGCACAATTCAGGGTTAGTTATCCAAATATTCATTATGGAGGTACCCTTGTTGATGAGGTGTGCCCTTCCCTCCCCTGGTAGTTTCCCTCAACTGCCGATCCCACTCCCCTTCCCCTGGCAGTTTCCAACTACTGCCAATCCCCTTCTTATAGTATTATAGTTGTTCAAGGTCCGCTTATGAGTGAGAACATATGGTAGTCTGTTCTTTGTTTCTGTGATAGATCACTGAGTCTGATAAACTCTAAATCCATTCAAGTTGCTGCAAAGTTCATATGCTTGTCCTTCTTTATGGCTGCATAATATTCCACTGTGTATATATACCACATTTTTTATCCAGTCCAGCTTCAGTGGGCAGCATGTTTGGTTCCATGTTTTTGCTATTGTAAATAGAGCTGTAATAAACATGCGTATACAGGTATCTTTTTGGTAAAATGACTTGAGTTCCTCCAGGTATATTCCCAATAGAGGGATTGCTAGGTCATATGGAAGGTCAATTTCTAGTTCTTTCAGAAATTTTCACACTATCTTCCAAAGAGGCTGCACTAGTTTGCATTCCCACCAGCAGCGTAGACACGTTCCTTTTTCTCCGCATCCTCACCAGCATCAGTTGTTATTAATGATGGCCACTCTTACTGGGGTTAGGTGATATCTCAATGTGGTTTTGATTTGCATTTCTCCAATGATTAGTGAGGCTGGGCACTTTTTATGTGTCTGTTGGCTCCCCCTATATCTTCTTTTGAGAAGTGTCTATTCATGTCTTTTCCCACTTTTTAATGTGGTTGTTTTTTTTTTCCTTTCGGCACATTTGAGTTCCCTGTAGATCCTAGGCCTTTGTCAGATATACAGTTGGAAAATATTTTTTCCCCATGCTGTGGGTTATCTCCCTGCTCTCTCGTTGATTTCTTTTACTTTGCAGAAGCTTGTCAGTTTTTCAAAAGTTCTAAATGATTGAGGCATGCTATCTACCACTCTTCTTACCTAAACATCTGTTTCTTTGTCCTACTTCCCAAAGCTAGGGCCCCCTCTAAGTCATTACATGCAGATCTCCACTACACAGCCATGCTCTTTAATTCTTAAATTTGTCAACAATTACATCATTTAATTCTCTCAAATTTTTTATATGTATTTAATCCCTTTTTACAGAATCACCCACTTTGTCAGTTTCTCTTTTTGTGTGGACTGTTTATTATGAAAATGCTTAATTACTCAGAAAAACAGAGAGAACAATATAAAATTACTCATATCCATAATATAGATGTAATCATTATTAACATCTTGATCTATTTTCTTCATTGCTTTTGTACTTATTTTACTTTAATTTATATTTTATTATAAAGATATGTGGTACAATTCAAAATTAGGTATACAAAAGGGCATCATAGGGGTAATGTTTGGACCTCCCTTTGGTCCCCACTTTGCCTGGTTTGAGATCAGGTACACTTAATGATATTGTGTTCTCCTCCTTACCGCCTAGCACACCTTCAGTATCCCACTACTGCCAATCTCTCTCTTATAGTATTATGGTAAGTGCTCAGGAGACACTTATGAGTGGGAACATGTGACACTCTATTCTTTTGCAACTGAGAAAAAAATCTGGAGTTAATCATTCATTCAACGGATATTGATTGAAGACGTAGTATGTACCAGGACTATTCTAGGTACTGAGAACAGAGGACAGAAAATGGAAAAGAAAAGAAAAAAAGTTGATCTTCATAAAGCTTACATTTTAGTGAAGAGGGTCAAAAACAAAGAAATAAGGAAAACATGTGTTGCATTTCATCAAATATAAAAGCTCAGTGTCTGTGAGATACATCCTACATTTATGCATCTTATGGATAAACTGTAAGGTTCCCTAAATTGTAAGGCACGTCTCAATTTCAGAGTTGTTCAGGAGTGAAAAAGTATGCCTTAAAATGAGTGGAATACAGTATAATGGAGAAAAATGCAAATTTCACTTGATTACTGGACTTTGTATCTTAAAAAGGTCACGCAGGCATCCAACATATCCAAAATCTGCTCCCCATTAAACACCTGATATCAGTAAATGACTTCACTGTGAATCATATGTGTCCCCTTTTCTTTTCTTTTTTTTTTTTAACCTGTCTTGGTGAATCAGCAAGTCCTGTCAATTCTATCTCTAAAATGTTTCCAGTCTCCTCCACTTGTCCCAGTCAGTGACCTGGTTTATGACTTCAGTATCTCATGCTGTCATTTTATTATACTGTATTCTACTAATGAGACTCCTTGGTTCGATTTATCTCCGCTCGCTTATCTATACTCCATAATACTATAATTTGAGGCTGATCAAGTCACACTTATTTATTTATTTATTTGCTTTTTGAGTTAGAATCTCACTCTGTCGCCCAGGCTGGAGTACAATAGCACACTCATAGTCACTCCAGCCTCAACCTGCTGGGCTCAGACGATCCTTCTGCCTCAGCCTTCCAAGTAGCCGGAACCACAGTGGTGCACTGTCATGCCCAGCTAATTTTTTTATTTATTGTAGAGACGATGTCTCGCCAAGCTGCCTGGGCTGTTTTCAAACTCGTTGACTTGGGCAATTCACTTGCCTCGGCCTCCCAAAGTGCTGGGATTACAGGCTTGAGCCACCACACCTGGCCAGCACTTATTTTTGAAGAAAGAAATTCCATAGGCTATTCTTTGTTTAAATGAGAAAGTTTAATCTCCTTAGCATAGCACTTATGACTGCTCATGAGACAACTTCATTCAACCTATGGCTCTAACCTCACCCACCAACTTCTACTCTCCACAGGATGTCTAGACTGCATGAAATTATTGGTTTTTGTCCCAAATGGTATTTATTTCTGAACTTTTAATCTGCTGTTCGTGCTGTCATCCTTAATTCAAATTACTTCCCCATCACCTTCCCCTACACCCTCATGAATCTTTTTCATAAGCAATTCTTTCTCTTCCCTGCTAAGTAAATTGAAATCACCTGTGCTTTGTCTCTCATAACTTTTATGCTACTGAAGTTTATCACAATCGATTATACTTTCCTGTCTCTCTCCCTAGATCACAGATTCCTTGAGGATAAGTTTTACAGGTTTGTGTCTGGAACCAAGAGCTCTAATTCTGAATCTTGATTCCATTATATCTTCATTTTATTATCTACAAATTAGTGGACCTAAGATTTCTTAATTTCTCTGAACCATAATTTCCTTATTTGTAGAAACGGTAGAGAAGTGTGGATTAAGTTTGAAAACAAGAGGAAGCAATGAATCACAGAGTTAGAGGGTAATGTCCTCATTTGTTAGTGAAGGCAATGCCTCTTTGAATGCCTCCTAAGTCTAGGCTAAATCTATCTCACACACCTCTCTTAAATAATGAAAAAAAATCCTTAAACTGTTGCTTAGGGCTTTCAAAAAGCTCTAAATGATTTAGGCATGTTGTGAGTTGCTTTCCTTACCTAAGCACCTCACTCTTCATGGTACTTCCCAAGGCTAGGGCCACTCTCACTAAGTCATTACATACAGTCAATGTCCAAAACTGTCTCCTTAACCCAAGAGTGTCTGATGTGCAGTGATAGGGAAGAAAGTAAAGGGAGAAGGTTGAATGTACTTTGTGTAGTAACATTTCTATATAAAAATACTGTATCCAAGTACTTTTTAAAAGGCTTTTTACTGTTTAATGTAGTACAATAGAAAAGGTAAGTTTTAAAAATGAAAGCAAAAGACTAATTAAAGATAATAATATAATTAATTATTTTAATTTTTGATTGATAAAGTAAATGTTATATCAAATTTAATTTAGGATAAAATTACTAAATTAAAAATGAAATATTATATATTACCAGTTATACTGAAACATAAAACAAAAGAAGTATACATAAGAGACTATATTTTGATCAGCTCAGACAATTAGATAAGATAGGAAATCAGAGGTATCCAAATAGGAAAAGAGGGAGTCAGGTTATCCCTCTTTGCTGATGATGTGATTCTATACCTTGAAAATCCAAGAGAATCTATCTAAAACCTGCTTGCACTGATAAAGTACTTTGGGAAAGTCTCAGGGTACAAAATAAATGTGCAAAAGACAGTTGCATTCCCTTACACCAACAACAAGCAGGCAGATATCCAAATAAAAAGCACAATTCCATTCACAATAGCCACCAAAAAAATGAAATACCTCAGCATCTTCCTAACCAGAGAAGTGAAAGACCTTTAAATGAGAATTACAAAACACTGCTTAAAGAAATCCAAGAAGACACAAACATCTTGAAAAATATCCCATGCTCATGGATAGGAAGAATCAACATTGTTAAGATGTCCATCCTACCAAAGGCAATCTACAGATTCAATGCAATACCCAGTAAGTTACCAACATTATACTTCTCAGACCTGGAAATGACAATACAGAAATTTATATGGAAACATAAATGACCACAAATAGCCAAAATGATCCTTAGCAAAATAAACAAAGCAGGAGGTATCACACTCCCAGACTTCAAACTTTATTATAAGGCTACAGTAATCAAAACAGCCTGGTATTGCTACAAGAACAGGCACATAGACCAATGGAACAGGAGAGAGATTCCAGAAGCAAAGCCTCAATTCCTCAATCAACTCATCTTTGACAAAGCCTCCAACAACAACCTCTGGGGGGGGGAGAACCTAAACAGTAAATGGTGCTGGAAAAATTGTCTGACCACATGCAGAAGATTGAAACAGGACCCCTACCTATCACCATACACAAAAATTAACTCTAAATGGATCAAAGACCTAAACATAAAACCTCAAACTATGAGAATCTTGGAAAATACAGGAGACATCCTGATGGAAATTGGAACTGGAAACCAATTCCTATTCAGAACCCTAAAGGCCAATACCTTAAGAGATAAGATAGACAGGTGGGACCTCATCAAATTGACAAGCTTCTGTAAAGCAAAAGAAACCATCAAGAGAACAAGGAGACAACCCACAGAATGGGGAAAAATATTTGCCAACTCTTTGTCTGACAAAGGCCTAACATCTAGGATCTACAAGGAACTTAATGTGCCAAAAGGAAAAAAGCAAAAAACCCTTTTATAAAGTGGGCAAAAGACATGAATAGACACTTCTCAAAAGAAGGCATATGGGCAGCCAACAGACTGCTCAGCCTCACTCATTGTCAGAGAAATACAACCCAAAACCACATTGAGATACCACCTAATCCCTGTAAGAATGGCCATCATTAATAAAACAAACAACAGATGCTGGCGAGGATGTGGAGAAAGAGGAACATTTCTACATTGCTGGTGGGAATACGAACTAGTACAACCTCTTTGGAAGACAGTGTGGCGATTTCTGAAAGAACTAGAAATTGACCTTCCATATGACCCAGCATTTTCCCTATTGCGAATATACCTGGAGGAACTCAAATCATTCTACAAAAAAGATACTTGCACACGTATGTTTGTTGCAGCACTATTCACAATAGCAAAAACATGGAATCAACCATGTTGCCTATTGAAGCTGAACTGGATAAAAAAAATGTGGTACATATACACAATGGAATATTATGCAGCCATAAAGAAGGACAAATATATGGATTTTGCAGCAACTTGGATGGATTTGGAGTCGATCATACTCAGTGATTTATCACAGAAACAAAGAACAGAGTTCCATATTTTCTCACTCATAAATGGTTATAATTATAACAATTATAATGCTTTAAGAAAGTGATTGGCAGTAGAGGGAAACTGCTATGGGAGGGAAGGGCATATCTCATCAACAAGGGTACCTGCATGATCAATGTTTATGTACCTAACCCTGAAATGTACCCCACATCTTTTCAATAAAAATTAAAATTAAAAAAAAAGAAAGGAATTGGCAGTAGTGGGAAACTGCCAGGAGAGGAAGGGGGAACACCTCGTCAACAAGGTGCATAATGAACATTTGTATACCTAACCCTGAATTGTACCCCAAAACTTCAAAATAAAAAAATTTTTAAAAAAAGAAAAGGTAAGTTTTAAAAATGGAAGCAAAAAACTAAGTAAAGATAATATAATTATTTTAATTTTTGATTTGTAAAGTAAATGTTATATCAAATTTAATCAAGGCAAAAAAATAACTCAATTAAAAATGAAAGATTATACATTATCAGTTATACTGAAATGCAAAACAAAAGAAGTATATATAAGAGACTATATTTTGATAACTAGACAATTCATAGACTGATCAACAGTCTGTGGAAAACACTTATTATACTATTATCCAATTATATATGTATATGTTTGCTTTTGACATTACTACTGACACATTGTGACATTTGTATTCTTTTTGCAGTTCGGTATAACTGTATAAACTACTCATTCACAGGCAATTTATCTGCTCATTGACACTATAGAATTATATATTAAGTTACATGGATTTGTTTTTTCCTCAGGTTACTAAAATGGCAACTGGCCTTAGCAAGGATAACAGAATATTTGACATCATGTCTACTTAATTTTATTTCCTAAAAATAAACTGTTGAAACACAGCATAGTGGTTTCACCAAGTTTACTGATAATTTTCAGCAAAAGCTATCTTTTAATTTGCTTTAGTTTTTAATTAACACATACATGGTTTGAAACAAATAGAAAGTTTTATGATGCAAAAAAAGCAGTTGGCTTCCCCCCCCGAAAAAAATCTCTTTCCTGTTTCTGTTTTAAGATTTTTTTGTATGTGATAACCTTCACATCTATAAATAAATGTCTGTATGTGCTCTGTGGTCAGTTGGTAATTACACTTGACTGCTAAGAACAAAACCCCAAATAAAGTAGCATAAACAAATTGGGAGTGTGTATGTACACTAGGTGAAATGGTGTCTTTCCAAAATTCAAATGTTTAATTCCTAACCAGAAATTCCTCAGAATATAACTGCATTTGGACAGAGGGCTTTTAAGGAGGTAATTAAGTTAAAATACGGCATCTAAGGTGAACCCCAATCCAACAAGATGGAAGAGGAGATTGGGACACACAGAGAGACACCAGAGACACATTCTGGAAGATGGTATAGTAGTTTGAGGCTAGTTTAATGGTTCTGAGAGGAGGCTCTTTCCACCTTTTCAGCTTTCACCCTCCCTGGGGATTGACTTTCACATTCAAAAGGAACACTTCAATTCAAGGTCTCAAGGTGGCTGCTGAAGCTGTAAGCAGCAAGTCACATTCCAGGCAGGAAAAAAGAAACTTCACATACTTAAAACTGTTACGAAGTCTTCCAATCTTTTTTTCCTATTTGAAAGTTAATTATTTCTCTCGGCATTCACTCTATTCAAGTTACAATATGAAATTATTTAGAAAGGAGAGTAGTTTAGAATACTGTATCTAGATGTCTGATAAGTATAAAATAATTATAACATTTTTATTCCCATCCTTCTATAAATTATGAATTATAGCCATAAGACATGAGAATGGGCCTAGAGACAAGGTTTTTCAAGGGCAGAGAGGCACAAGCCCTTGGCATTTCCTTCAGTATCGACAATGCTAGAGTTCAAGACCTTTTGTAAAACTCTTTAAAGAGAAGTCTCTTACTGTTTTGGATCCAACTAAAGCTTTTGCAATGCCCCCAAGAGTTCCATCTTTCTCATTTTCCTCTATGATACTTCACATCCTTCAACAAGTCAGTCTTCACAAGGATATCCAAAAGCTATTCTAGTACAATAGTTGCAAAAGTGTGAATTATTTCTCTCCTTTATTTTGGAGTTACAAAAATCCGGTTGATCTGTGTTAATTATGTTAGTTTCTCAGCAATGCAGCTGTCTCCTACCATAATATCTGAATTATTTTCTAAGGATAACAGAAGTGTGAATAGATAAAGTAGGAAACAAATACAAGATTTTCTGCAAAAAAGACAAAATATTACAAAAAAAGGTAAAAGATAGTCTATAATCTGATTTACTACACATTACATAAGGAGAGCCTTAAAATATATATCCCCTTAGCTTTCAGAAAATTGGTTTAAATATTCCATATAATGATAGAATTGTAAAATAACTTTAAAAACTAAATATCTTACTAAAAGTCTAAGATCTCTGAGATGTGTTCCTCCTAAGGTACTATATGTCATGTAAATTATTAAAATAATTATGAATACTAATTCTTTATTTTCAAGTAATGTTAAATCATAGTCATAAAAATTTTGAATTTTTACTATATAATGTTTACCATTCTGAAAAATATATTTCTGTCTCTCTTTCTCTCTCTCTAAAGGTGGAAAAAGGATCACAGGAAAGGCATATTTTGAAACATATTTGTAGGGGAAAAAACTATCCAATATATTTTAACCCTGGTAAAGTGTATGTGATATTTATTTATAAAAAGCAATAAACATAATTAAGAGCTTTGTTTCTTTTCTCTGTATAGTAAAATGCATTGGATTTTTTTCTATCACAAAAAAGTGAGTATTTCTAACATTTGAGATTATGCTAAACTATAAGAGAAATTAAATTATTCACTAAATTTAAAGTCAGACTTCATGGTGCTGGCCAATAAGATAATGTGCATTATGTATATATGTACGTCTGTATAAATAAACATCATGACAACTTATGAAAATAATGAAAATAAGACAACTTATAGTAATATAAATATTATAATTTGCAGTCACATTTTTGCCTGAAATATGAAAAACTATATATTTGAAATTGCATTCCCTTGTTGATTTCTTGCTACATTTTTTTTTCCTAATAGATATTATATTTTCTCCAGAAGGCAGATAAGAAGATCTGGTTTCAGAACCATGATGGACCTTCTGGAGTGATGGCACAATTTCCCATCTGTAAATGGCATATAAAGATATAGGCAAAAGGGTCAGCTATGGAGATAGCTATTGCAATATACTTTTTATTGACTAGCCCCCTACTTAAAAGTATCAGATTTTTATGTCCACATTACCTTCACTACTAAAAATACAGTCAGTCTTCCATATTTCTGGGTTCCACATTCATCGATTCAACCAACTGGGGATTGAAATATTTGGGGAGAATATGGATGGTTGCATCTGCAGTAAACATGTACAGACTTCTTTTTTGTTGGGAGCTGGCCACAGAGGCCCACTGAGCATTAGGGATCAGGAAGGGCCGTTGACCCCGAGACCACTAGGATGCATTCGGGAGCTATTGACCCCATTTCCTCCCCCTTTCTACTCAGCACTAACCAGATTAAGCTCCTGTGAGCTCAAAACATAGAAATTCTGAGATCGGGACGAACACAAGCTAACTTTAGAAGCTCATTGCTCCCATTCTTCCACAAACTGCAGTTTTGGCTTTCATATAACTTATAATTCAAACTCGTGTTACATCTAAGAGCCTTAGTATTGGTCACAGGCTTCTGGGTCATGAGCTTAGAATTTATTGAAGGTGTAAATGGTAGAATATAGTTTTAGAAGACAGCCATTTTGTTGAAAGAATGCGGCTGGATTACTTACAGGTAGCACACTGTGAACTTTGGACTGGGCCACATTCCAAACATTCTGGGATGGGCCACTTTCGTTTGTAAAGTAAATACTTAAGCTTCTATAGAATTGTTTAACTTGGTATAAATCAATCAGTTTAGGATGAAAAAGGTTTATAGAATATGCCAGTCACAGATTAGGTTATCCTTTGTTATGGGATTTTAAGATTATCGTATGAAAAGGGTTTAAAGACAATCATTGATTAAGTTTTCATGGATTAAGGTTTCTGGTGGGTGGGGGACGCCCCTCCCACATCTGACTTTGTGTATAAAAGACGCGTTGTAATTCCCAATAACACACATCGCTTCTGCACTAGACTGGAGTCCAGTCTCTTTCTTTCTCTCTTCTTCCCCCCAATCGCCAACGCCGTCTCCACCTTTGGGGTACCCTGAACCTGGCTGGAGCTGGTCTCTGGCACTTTTTTCTTCTCATTATTTCCTAAAGAATACAGTATAATTATTTACCTAGCATTTACATTGTATTCGATATTATAAGTCATCTAGAGATGATTTAAATTGTATGAGAGGATGTGCATAAGTTACATGCAAGCAAAACATTATTTAACATAAGAAATTTGAGCATATGTGGATTTTGATATAGGAAAGAGTCCTGGAACCAATCCCCCATGGATACTGAGAGATGACTGTATGTATATATTCACAACATATACTAATCAACTACAAATACATAACACTACTTAAAAATAAATTATTTATTTAAATATTGCTTATTGGAACCTCATAGAGATAAACTGCTTTACAAATTTTAAAAAACACAACAGAAATAAAATAAAGGAGGGTCACTTGCTACATATTAGATATTTAGAAGGCATCAACATCTGTTTTCTTGTCTCAGATACCATTAATCGTTGAACAACATGGGAATTAGAAAAAAGAGTATGTTTTAAGAAAATAGTAAGAAAGGGAAAATATATTTATGGTACTGTACTATATTTATCAATACTGTTAATCTCATGTCACCTGTTTACAAGATGAATCCTCTGTTTGAAATGGCAGACAGCCATACTGCAGAGCTCAATCTGTGGTGCAAATCAAGCAATTCAACTTTTTCTTGCTAATGTCATGATTTTTCTCTGCTTCTTGGGAGCACTTCTGGTATCACTATTGGCATTCCCCTATGGGTGTCATAGTATTATTCAAAGTTCATGGCTTTGCACTAAACGTGATGAAAAATAAACAAGAATCTCAAGACATCACCTTTTACTGATACAAAATTTACAGCAGAGATGACCTGCTCACATGGAGATGAGTTGTGTCACATATATTAAGCAGATACAACACTTAAGCTCACAAGAGCAATGCAAGGTGGCTATGGATTTATTACAGTAGTACAGAATGTATTACAGTTAATTTTATGCACTAATGATTTAATACTGCATCTTTACATTTCTCTCAACTGTGAAAGACACCATGTATGGGTTGTATGTGCATTTTGATAAAATCTAACTTTTTATGATAGACTTGAATATGTTTCAAGGTAATAAATAAAATAGACTAGCCTCTATTTAATGCATTCTTGACACGCTCAACTTTTTCATTTTATATATATATATATAAAATGAAACATACTCAACTTTTTCATTTTATATATATATATATATGTCTTTCTAGGCTACAAATTCTTCTGTTTCAACTGTTGAAACATTTTTCAAATGTTGAAAATCTTTAAAAATGTTTCAATATACTTACTGAAAAAAGTAAAAGAAGACTTACACAGATCAAAACAGCATTGTTCAAGTGTCAACTGTATACATATTTCCATCTACAAAGTAACTTTATTTTCACATTACACTTATTCACATATTCATATATCTTTCATTTAACAAATGTCTGTAGTAAACCTATCGTTTTCCAGTCCTAGGCCTCACTCCTGGGAATTCAATGATCAACAAAACTCTGTTCTTATGGATGTTATATTCTATTGCTTGAGATAAAGATGACAAAAAAACATTAGAAATTCTATGTATTATGTGAGATGTGCAATGATAGAAAGTAATCTGGTCCTTTGAGATTACAGAAAGAAAAAAGTAACCAAGTCTAGGGATCAAGCAAGGTTTCTCCAATAAAAGAACACAACCTGAGCTTGGATGTATTCGCAACTGTTAAATAAAAAAGATAGGTAACAGGGATAACATTCCAGAGAGAGGTGACAACAGGCCTGGAGAGCTCAAAAAAGAAAAAAGAAGAAGAGAGAGCAGATTGTATGTAAAGACGTTCTAGAAGGAATTCATCATAGCTGGGCACATACCATAAGCGGAAAGGGGACAGATTAAGGAAAGAAAAAAAGAGAGGAACAAAGTCATGCAGAACCTAGTAACCGAGATGAGAATTTTGTTCCATCCTCAGGGCAAAAAGGAGTCATTGAGCAATTTAAGGCCAGTCATGGAGACTCATGCCTGTAATTCTAGCACTTTGGAAGGCCCAGGAGTTCAAAATCAGTCGAGCAACATAGCAAGACCTCATCTATTAAAAAGAGAGAGAGAGAGAGAGAGAGAGAGAGAGAGAGAGAGAGAGAGAGAGTCAGATTTGGACTTAAAAAGGAATAGAAAACAGTAAGAAAACTTTTGCTAAAGTCTAAATGACAGATAATGACAGTTTCAGATATGGTGGTGGCTGTGGAGATGGGGAAAAATGACAAGTATCCTTTTCCCATTGTATATACTTGGCAGCTTTGCTGAAAATCAATTTATTGTAAATGCATGGGTTCATTTCTGGGCTCTATATTCTATTCCATTGTTCAATATATCTATTTCTATGCTAGTGTCATTCTGTTTAATTAATACAGCTTTATAGTATAATCTGAAACCAGGGAGTATGATGCTCCTGGTTTTGTTCTTTTTGCACACGATTACCTGAGTTATTTGGGGTCTTTTGTTGTTCTATATAAATTTATGAATGCCATTCTATTTTTATAAAAAATGACATTGTTATTTTGATAAGTATTGCATTGAATCTGTAGAACCCTTTTGGTA
The DNA here is from genome assembly GCF_000164805.1 of Carlito syrichta. Classification (NCBI taxonomy): domain Eukaryota; kingdom Metazoa; phylum Chordata; class Mammalia; order Primates; family Tarsiidae; genus Carlito; species Carlito syrichta. The sequence goes on along the minus strand of NW_007249926.1, from coordinate 954,131 downwards.
GTATGGACATTTTGACAATACTAATTATTTCAATCCATGAACACAGGACATCTTTCCATTTATTTGTGTCTTCTTCAGTTTCTTTGGTTTTCATTGACATTTTATAGTTTTTAGTGTGTAGGCCTTTGCCCTCCTTGGTTAAATTTCATACGAAGTTTTTTTTTGTTTGGTTTGTATTTTTATTTGTTTTGTTTTGCCTTCATAAATGAGATTGCCCTCTTTATTTCTTTTTCATATAGTTTGTTGATACTGTATAGAAACACTACAAATTTTTGTGTGTTGATTTTGTATCCTGAAAATTTACTGCATTCATTTATTAGATCTAATAGTTTTTTGGTGGAAGTGCTAGGGACTTCTATATATAAGATCATGTCATCAACACACCGTGACGATTTTACGCCTTACTTTCCTTTGGAATGTCTTTTTTCTTCTTTCTCTTTCCTAATTGCTCTGGGAAAGACTTCCAATGCAATCCTGAGTAGAAGTGGCAAGAAGAATCCTTGTATTATTCTGCATCATAGAGGAAAGGCTTTCAATTTTTCACCACTGAGCATGATATTATTTGTGCAGCATTAATAACCCTATTTGTTTTTGTCCATCCTAGAGATTTCAGAAATCTATTTGGAAAAATAATCCTTTAAGCGTGGATATATTAAGACCCTGAACACTCATGTTCTAAGGGCCACACTTAGGAACCTGTGGCCTGAGGAAATAATAAGCTATAAATCTAATGTGCCACCAACCAGATCATCCAAAAACATAGCTTAAGATGTTTTAAATGTGTCTTGTTTCACAAATGCTCTCATTAGGTGATATGCAAAGGCTTCTTTAAATTGCTCTTCAACTTCATTTCTGACTCAGTAAATCAGGTATGATTACAGAGAAAATGCAAAACTGCTCCATATTTAGATAGATTTGTTTTTTTCTGATGTGTGTCTCCAACATAATAATTCATGTCATCTCCTACTCCATCTCCCCCCTATTCTTCATTTGCCTTAATGCTTCTTGAGTGAAAAAAAAATTAATGGAGATTAACTCCACCTGAAAATAAACTTTTTGCCTTACCTTATCCTGGACACTTACATATTTCATAATGCATAATTATTTTGCTACAAAACCACCACCCTCCCTCCTCCCTGTAAATAAAGGCAATAGACTTTATTTCTGAGAAGTCACACAATAATCCTTCTCCTACCTTCCTAACAACTCGTGAATCTGTGACAAATTCTTTGCCATTTTGTTTTATCAATTTCTACTAAAGCTCATCACAGTGGTTTGTTCTACTACCTGTTTTGTTATGTTTGAAGTGTTGTCTTCTAAAGTCATCAATTATTTCTTAACAAAGAAACTGACAACAAAAAGTTGAGATTTTCACCCTTCTATACATTGTAACATGCTGCAGAGATGCATGCAATTTGCAGAATCCCAAAAACAATGTTGCCTTTGTATTGGCAAAATGCAATTACACAACTAATTGGCTGTTATATCGCAGTGTGATACAGGCTTGGCCCACACCTCTCTGCCTGCTGGCAATGCAGGAGTCAGCCTCCTTCTGCACCCCCTTTCAATATGTTTTATTATTTAAGCCAAGAGACTGGTCACTCAGTGGATGTGCTTGGCAACTCTAAAACACAGATGCTGGGCTCTCACGTTTATCTTTTTTCCAACAGGAGCAATATGGAAACAAGTGCCTAATTTCTTGGCTAGCAACCAGTCAAGCTTCTCACTAGGCCCAGTTGCTGTATTTTGTGGCAGCCACAAACTTACCTTTGTGCTAAATGGCTGATTATCACTTCTGATTATTTTTGGTGATGGGCTTCTTACAGACTAATTTGAATTGGAAAGATTTATTTTGTTGAATAATCCTAGTGCCCCATCCATTTAATACTCTAGTATTAAATACTATTTAATACTCATGGCATTTATGCCTCTATTTTTTGCCATGCTTCAGAAGTGTTGAGTTAAAAATAGAGAAAATGTGTAACACCGTAAAATGGATATAATTAATTTATTCAAAATAAATTTCTTCATCTATACTTCCACATTCTTTTTTGGTATGAAGATCAGACATGGTCTTTGACATGAAAGCTCATTCAGGCTAGTTTAAAAAACAAACAAACAAGTTATTACCAGAAATATCCCGTGGCCATAACTGAGCCTGATGTTAGCATAAATGATTAAGTAAAATCTGAAATGATAAGCCAAAGAAACAGCAACTAATTTGGAGTTTTTAGCATTTGGGTAGTGAAGGTGTTAACTAGAGAAAAGAGTAAAGACAGACATATGAAAAGAGGAAGAGGTATGGAGGCATTTCAGATTGTATTTTTATGATAGGTAACTCAAAGGTGAAAGAGGCTTATGTGCCATCCTGAGAAATTTGAACTTCATTCTGATTCCACAAGCAGTAGAACACCCTAAAGGTTGTAGTAAGGAAAGTTGTTAAAGAAAACTTTATGTGTTAAAATATAACTTTGACAGTCTGGGGGACGGATGGGTTTTAGGGTGGTATAAGCAGGAGACACTCTGCTTGAGAAATAATTTCAGCAGGACAAGATAGAGCTAATAAGGTCTTCAGTTAAGACAACAGTAGTGGAAAGGATGATAATTAGCAGAGTTTCCAAAAATATTTCAAAAGAAAAATCTATATTACTGAGGACAACTTGCTGAATGTTTTTTTTGTGACACCTTTTTTTTTTTTTTAATCCTTCCCCAACTTCACTCTACGACAATTTGAAGAACAGGAACTTGGTGTTAGATCCAGACATAAATCGGTGTATTTCTGAGGCTTTGAATTCTCCAGAAGAGAGAACAGAAAATGCCTTCCGTTTTCTGGGAGGCCTGTTAGAGAACAAGGAAGGCAGCTTGAGCCTGCTGGCACCCATGGTCTCAGAGGAAGAGTGTTCTGCCAGTCTCCATAAGAGAAGTCTGCCCTCACTCACCAGCCTACCTCAAGTCCCACCCATTTAGCCATGGAGGCCTCAGACCTGGGAGCCAAAACTGGAGGAAAAATATCAATTTTGACAGCCCCCTTTCAGTTGACTTACCGGGACAAAGATTAAAGTAATATTAATCTTTGTGGCTTTGGCTTGGTCTCAAAAGCCACCATCAGCTGTGCTTCCTAAATAATTTGTGAGCCACAGTGAAAATATAAGCAAAACTTTAAATTGTTCAAAAATGAACTAAAACTAAATTATATAGTGTAAAGATGGGTATAAAGAAACTTCAGAGCCAGATATTATTATATTCAAAAGGAGAGAATAAGGAATTATGTGTGTAACATAAAAAAAACATTATTATGTTAAGATAAACAAAACAAGAAATAGAAAATTAGTTACATGCTATCAGATTAAACAGAAAAAGATAAAGTAGTCAAAAATAATAAGTTCTAGGTCTTTGAAAACAACAACAAAAATCTTGACAAGCCTGATAAAGAAAAAAACAAACAGCTTTAGGAATATGAACATGTAACCACAGAATGTGTTAAAAAGTATCAAAAAATAATCCATAAAACAGGGCAGTAAGTTTTAAAATCTCAAAGACATACAAAATTTTCTTGAAAAATATAATTTGCTAAACTGACCCATGAAGTGTTAGAAAATCTGACAAAGCAGTTATGGTGGTAATTGGAAAATGTTCTTTTAAATATCTAACTAAAATAAAAATGTTAAACATTAAGTTTTGCAGTTGATTTCCATTTTGCCTTAAATAACAAATATATCTATGTGTTTTAAACTATTGGAAGACACAAAAATAAAGTATCTTCCAAACTGATTTTTTTAAATGTATATGTCTAAATTTCAGCTATTCTAAATATATAGAATATATAATTTCACTTACAAATAAAATGTGAAATTTCTACCTAAAATTTGAACAAATCAAGTTTAATAAAATATTTTAACTTACCATGACCAAGTGAGCTAGAAATAAAAAAAGTTCCAACATCTATTTGTTTCAAGTTTTAATATTTTGTAATTCATTTATTATATCAAAAATCAAAAGAATAAAATATTATTTCAAAATACTTAAAAATGTATTTTCTCAAACTTAGCTATCACTCTCATATGTTTTTCATATGAGAATGGCTATTTTTCTATATGCCAATGGCTATTTTTCTTTTTTTCTTTTTTTTTTTTTGAGTTGGAGTCTCACTCTGTTGCTTAAGTTGGAGTATAATGGCATGCTCATGGCCACCCCAGCGTCAAACTGCTGGGTTCTGGCAATCCTTCCGCCTCAGTCTTCCTAGTAGCCAGAACTACAGGCACACACTACCACTCCCAGCTAATTTTTTATTTATTATAAAGAAGAGGTCTCATCAAGTTGCCCAGACTGGTCATGAACCTGCAGGCTCAGGCAATCCACTCTCCTCGGCCTCCCAAAGTGCTGGGATTGCAGGCTGAGCCACCGTGCCCAGCCAGGAACGGCTATTTTTTAATGCCCCCAAATCATATAAAATTATAGATACTTGACTATTTCTGTTTGAGTTACTAATGAGAAAATGAAGACCTAGAAAACACAAGATATATAATTAAGAACTAACAAGCAGTCACCTTTTAGAATTAGGAAGAGATTTTTGACAAAGCGCCTACATACACAATAAATATGTAAAAATCTGTACACTTTCTATATTATCAAGAAGCACTTTGAAATGAAAATAGAAAAAAAAAAAGAACTTAGTTCAACAAGATCAAAACCAAAAACCTGAATAAATAAAAGAAAGCTATAGGGTCTAAAATGAAAATAATCACCAGACTTCATCAGAGTAAAAAAAAATTCTGAATGATTAGGAAGAAACAATATTTTCCAGAAAGAGCAAATATTAAAAAATGTCAATTCTACACAAATTAACAATTTCAGTCATAATCTCAAATGAAGATTTAACTGAACAGAATGACTTTACACATGGGAGAATATAAGTGAGAATTTTTTTTTTTTTTTTTTTTGAGTTAGAGTCTCACTCTGTTGCCCAGACTGGAGTGCAGTGGCCACTCCTGGCCACCGCAGCCTCGACCTGCTGGGCTGTGGCGATCCTTCCACCTCTGCCTTGCAAGTAGCTGGAACTACAGGCGTGCGCTACCACGCGCGGCTAATTTTTTGATTTATTGTAGAGATGAGGTCTCGCCAAGTTGCCCAGGCAGGTCTCGAACCTGCAGGCTCAAGCAATCCACTCACCTCAGCCTCCCAAAGCGCGGGATTAGTGAGAATTTTACACAATAATTTGAAAATAAATGGCAGCGAATGTCAGATAACTAAATTTATTTTAAAATAAATTTTTGGTTTGTAATTACAAAACATATAGCGGCATTCCAATTCATTTTTCTAAACTTTCCTATTCCCAAATTCTATCCATTTGAGATACACAAAAAACTACATAATTTTATTTCTAAAATGTGAAATTTCTAAATAAAATGTGAACAAATCAAGTTCAATAAATATATCAATATGCCATGGCGAAAATGGGGTTTTTCTAGAAATAGCAGACGTTTCAACAATAGGAAACATAGTTATAAACCACAGAAGACAACTCTGGCAAATATAAGCAAGGAAAATAATTCATTTACAATAGTGGATAGCACACATATCAGGTTTGGAGGTATGTCACCAATCAGCTTCCCAAACCATAGGAATACCGGTCCCATGAAGAAAGCACTGCTACAGTAACTGAAACAGAGGCACTACAGCCCATACAGAAGGTGGGGGGGCAGGAATTTGTGTCCAAGGCCTGTGGAGACCTGGACTAGGGTACCAAAAGGCTTTGTGAGGGAAATAAAAATAATCCAGAAATAGACAAGCCTTCAAGAGATATTAGAAGCCTTTGAATGATTTTATTCCCTAAAACTGAATTAAGTTGATATAGGATAACTAATGTCTCCAAACGCCTGTCAGAAGTATAGATATGTATTTCTCTACAGAGAATTATATCATCCTAGGACTAAAAATATTTCTACATACTCGTATGCTATGTCCAGTACCTAACTAAAACTAAGAATGCATATGAAAAGATAAGACATTTTGACCACAATGCAAGAGAAAATTAACAGGCACTAAAAACAGTGCCCTAGGAGATTATATGTTGAAAGAACTAATTATAACATATATATATATATATGTTATAACATATATATGTTATATATATATATTTATAACATATATATATAATTATGTATATATGTTATATATATAATTATAGCATATATATATTTTAAAGAACTAGGATTAACACTTTTGCAGATAACTAGAAAAAAATGGAAATTTAAAGAACAAAATAACCAACGTTAAGACTTTAAGGGGTAGATTTAGTAACATTTAGAAACAACTAAACAGAGAATTAGTTTAAAATTTAAGTCAGAATAAAACATCTAAAAATAAGGCACAGAGAAACATAGGAAAGGAAAACAAAGAAGGATCACAGATAAAAGGGGCAGACAATATATAACAATTGTATAATTAGTCTTTTGCATTCGGAAACATCTCACAGATCACCTCCCAGCACTTTTTAATGAAACAGTGAAAAACTAATCACTTCATATTAAATAGTACAGTTTTGGAAACAATTATCCTATTGAAATGATATTTGACTTATAATAGAATTTTGAACTTTGAGGAACTTATTTATAGAAAAAATCAAAATGTATCTTATATTTTTCTAGCGAGTGGTAACATGTGAAACAGTCACTGACATGCATTGCAGGTTCATTGATACATTGGACGTCTTCCACCTGGTGTTTTTCTATTTGAGCAGACAATGCAGTTTTAATTTCTTGCTCCCACATTAATAACATGTAATTTATTGTCCAGTCTGATGTTTGAAGATGGTGTGATAAGGCACACTCGTGATTCCTGAAAATCATTTATCAATGATGGATCAGAAACTTGACAAATGTTGCATGGGACATAGTATTTGTTTTTGAATGGAAAACTTCAAGGGAACATATATTTTTGAAAAATTTGCACTGGCATACGTTTGTACTGTATAATCACCAGCCATCTCTTTATGTTACCTGATAGGGGACATCTGAGTGGTTTGCTAGATTTATGATGTCCCCTCATAGGGGACATCAGAGTGCAAGAGGTTAGAATTTCCAAAGGAAGAGGGAGGATGAGACAGAAGCAATGTATTACAAAATTAAATTTTTAACCATTGAAAATTGACACAAAATATATCAAGCCACCGATTCAAGAAATGCATTTATATATCCGGTAGGATAATTTTTTTTTTTTCTTTTTGAGTTGGAGTCTCACTCTGTCGCCCAGACTGGAGTGCAGTGGCCGCTCCCGGCCACCGCAGCCTCGACCTGCTGGGCTCCGGCGATCCTTTCGCCTCAGCCGTCCAAGTAGCCGGAATTATAGGCATGCGCTACCACGCCCCGCTGATTTTTTGATTTATTGTAGAGATGAGGTCTTGCTGCCCAGGCGGGTCTCGAACCCGTGGGCTCAGGCAATCCACTCACCTCAGCCTCCCGAAGGCATGGGATTACAGGCTGAGCCACCGAGCCTGGCTTCCAGTAGGATTTTTAAGATTCTATATACATATATTAAACTACTGAGAACTAGACAAAGAGACAATCTCAGAGCAGCCAGGAGTATGAAGACATAAAACCTTCAAAGAGCAATAAAAAACACTGAAGACTGATTTCTCAAATGAAAAGATGGAAGTCAAAACACAACAGAACAATAACCCTGAAAGAAAAGTACTGCCAAATAAAAAGATTATACCATCAAAAAGATTTCACAAAAGAAATGAGGGTAAAGTAAGGAAATATTTAGACACAACAGTGTAACTGAGAAAATATTCCAACAGTTAACATATACTAAAGGAAATACAAAAGAGGTTTCTTTAAAGAGAAAGTAATGATCCCAGATAGAAGTTCAAAGATGAAAGAAAATATAAAAAGCAAAAGCAAAATGCATAGGTAGATAAATATAAATGAATATTGACTATATAAAGCAGTAATAGTAATGCTTTAGAAATAATAAGTATATATGGAATTAAAAAGTATAACAAAAATAGTACGTAATTTGTAAGAGTATGTAATATGTAAAGTGTTCAAATATTCTTGCTTTGCTTGGCAAAAACTGAAAGAACATTCATATTAAACCTGGACAAGGCAAGGATGAATGCTTATTATTTTAGGAAAATCATTAAAAAATGGTGAAATGTAAAACTATCAACCTACTAGAAGGAAAAAATTTAACATTAAAAAATAGTTGATTGACAGGAAGGAAGGAAAGAAGGAAGAGAGAAAGGACATAAGAAAGGACATACAAACAAAATAGTTCAATGATAGATCTAAATCCAACTACATCAGCAATTCCATAGGTCTAAATGAAAGATGGCCCTAATTAAAAGATAAGGATTGTTAGTTTAGATTAAAAACAATTAAAACACATCATCTGTTTTTTAGAAGAAAAAACAGCTAAAATGAATAACATGGACACAAAGTAAAATATAAAAAAAGATAAGATTTTGCAAGCATTAGCTTAAGACGTTGGCTTAACTACTTGTAAATTAATATCAGACAAACTGAATTCAAAGCAGAAATCATTACTTGAGAGAACGAGGGACATGTCATAAACATGAAAGTTTTATTTTGTCAACGAGTTATAATAAGTCTAGCTTTTAACATACCTAGAAAGACATATACATAGAAATATGGATATAAAATATATAAAGCAAAGATTATTATCTAGTTGGAACAGACCTGGGTTTCCCTTTTGGCAGAAAAGGAACCACTCCATCCCACTGAAGCATTGAGAAGAAATAATGCTTTACCAGGTGAGTATCTCTTACTCCAGTCAAAACGATAATGAAAGGTTTAAGCACAACTCGTCTCCATACAGACAGAGCAAACACACAAAACAAATCAGTAGTGGTATGGAATTCTTAAGAAACATAATGAACAAGTTTGATCTACTGGAAATATGCAGAACACTGCATCCATCATCCATAGAATATGCATTCTGTATATGTGCACATTACACATTTAATAAGTAATTGATCATATGCTAAGTCACAAAGCTAACTACAACAAATTTCAAATGATGAAAAACATTTAGAGTATATGTTTTTCTAACTATACCCAAATTAAATTAGAATTTAACCACAGAAAGATAACTTTAAAAATTCCCTATGTTTGGAAACTAGAAAATTCCCCATGGTTCAAGGAAGAAAAAAAGATTCTAAATGAATGATAACAGATATTATTAATATTAAAAGCCCTTGTGTGCAACTAAAGCTTTGATATGAGGAAAATATATAAGTAATGCTGATATTAATTACTCAAAAATCTAAATGAAGAAGTTAGGGATGAATGACAAATGAAAATTAAACTGTAGGATGGATAAATTACTAGAAAAAATAAATAAATAAACTGTAAAACACAAAGATTAGAAAAAGTTAAAATTGATTTAGATTTATGATGTCCCCTCATAGGGGACATCAGAGTGCAAGAGGTTAGAATTTCCAAAGGAAGAGGGAGGATGAGACAGAAGTAATGTATTACAAAATTAAATTTTTAACCATTGAAAATTGACTGATAAAATGGATAATTCTCTGAATGGCTGATTAAGTTAAAGAGTGAGAAGCGTACCAAAAATAAAAAACAAAGGAAATGAAAAGTGCCATTCATTAGACCATACGGGCCTTTAGAAAATTATAAATGGATATGATGAACAAATTATACCAATACACTTGAAAATTAAACCAAGTAATAAAGCTCCTAGAAAATACAACATATTAAATCTGGATAAAGAAGTAACAACATCTAGACACTACTATAAATATTAAATGCATCAGACCTCCATCACCTTCCAGAAAGCAAAACACCCTCAGTGTGCTGGTCGTGCTCTTGAGAGAGGCGGAGCCACAGGAGGCAGACCCAGATGCGAAGGAATTTATTTGGAAATTGGTTCACGTGACTGCAGAGGCCGAGATGCCCCTGGTCCCATGATAGGCCGTCTGCAAACTGGAGAACCAAAGGAAGCTGGTGGTGCGCCCAGTACCAGCCCCAAGGCCCCAGAAGCAGGGTAGCCAGTGGAATACATGCTCAGTTCCAGGGCTAAAGCCCGAGAGTCTGGAATTCAAAGGCCACCGAACCTGCGGTTCTGACGTTCAAGGGCAGAAGCACAGCCCAGCTCCAGGAGGCAGAGTAGATCTGCCCCACTCCGCCTTTTCCGTCTATCTGGGTCCTCATCTGATTGGATGGGGCCTACCCACATTAAAGACCGATTTGCCCCACTCAGTCCTCCAGTTGGATGGTGTCCACATAGGGGGCGGATCCTCCCCACCCTTCCCACCAATTGAAGGGGCTCACCCACAATGAGGGCGTATCTCTCCTTCTCAGCCCGCCTGATTGGATAGTGCCCACCCACATTGAGGGTGTAACTTCCTTCAATCGTTCCACCAATTGGATGGTGCCCACCCATATGGAGGGCGGGTCTTCCCTCACTCAGTCCTCCAATTGGATCGTGGTCGCTCACGCTGAAGATGGGGTTTTGCCTACTGTGTCCACCAATCGGATGGTGCCTGCCCACTTTGAGGCCGGATCTTCCCTCACTGGTTGCTTGGACTTACATGACAACCTACACTGTAAGCATCCTCAGGGACTCACCTGGGGTAGCCCAATCATTGTAACATGTTAAACCACCTGGGTTTCCCTTTTGGCAGAAGAGGGACCTGCTCCATCCGACTGAAGCATTGAGAAGAAATAATGCTTTACCAGGTGATTGTCTCAGTCCAGTCAAGCTGACAACCCACATCTACCATCCCAGTCTGTGGTGCAAAAATGTAAGAACAAAATTAGAAACGGAAAGTAAAGGCTAATCCCAATATTGACTGTAGATTTAAATATCCTAAAAATAATCACCAAATTAGAGCAATAAATATACATATACACAATATATGTTATCATACCATATACAAAAATTTTTTAAAAGGGAATTTCTAGATCTAAATCTGAAGGCAAAATAACAAAATATGTAGAATTAAGATCTAAAAAATGTACGCATGCTCAGTAAGAAAATATTTCTCTATTAAGGCACAAAATGCACTAGCCATAAAAATATTTAGAAATGGAACAACATAGACTGTCCATTTATCAAATGATAGTTTTAGAAAAGTGGAAAGGTAAGCTTCAGAGTGAAGAAAGTTAAGTAGGGCCTCAGTTAAATTCGGTGATAGGTGTTTGTTTGTTTGTTTGTTTGTTTGTTTGTTTGTTTGAGTCAGGGTCTCACTCGGTTGTCCAGGCTGGAGTGCAGTGGTTGATTCCAGCTCACTGTAGCCTCAAATTTCTGAGCTCAGGTGATCCTCCCACCTCTCCCTTCTCAGTAGCTGGGACTGCAGGTATGTACTGTCATGTCCAGCTAATTTTTTTATTTTTTGTAGAGATGAGGTCTTACTGTTGCCTAGACTGGTCTTGAGCTCCTTGCCTTAAGTCATCGTCTTGCCTCAGAGTCCCGAAGTATTAGGATTACAGGCGTGAGCCACTGCACCCAGTCAGTGATAGGGTTTTTGTTTGTTTTTTTTTGTTTGTTTTTTGTTTTTAAGAAACGATAACCTTAAGCGGAACTAGGTATAAGGAAACCATTTTGACCATAGACTAATCGATGTAAGTAAGAATTAAGTTCTACAGCACATATCTGGTCACAAAACACCACCAACCTTCTAAATGATGACCCCAAGCACTTCTACTACTAAGCTCTGAAATAAATGTGAGCCACACATCCATAGAAGAATTATTAAAAACCAAGCAAGATAATTATTTGCCTGCTTATTCCAGTTCAGGGTCATGGGTGGGGAGAAGCTCTCCTGGCAACTCAGGTAACCAGACAGGACCCATGTCTGGACAAGACACTGTCCCATCAAGGACGCTATCACACTCACCCACATTCACTCAGACTGGGTCCCTGTAGACAGGCCAGTTCACCTAACAGGCACAGTTTTGAAATGTGAAGGAAACCAGAATAGCAGACATGGGAGAATGTGGAAGCTCCACACAGACAGTAGCCTCGACCAGAAATCTATTTTTTTCTTCATCTATGTTAAAACAAATGATACTGAATGAAACACTATTTAAATATCTGTTATATTTGCAACACATGTAACTGATAGTGCTCTTATCCAGAATGAATATTTTTACAAATCTTATTAATCAATAATAAAAACTTTTTAGTGGTTTTGTAATTTCTTTCAAACATTTTTGTTGACAATGGTAGGAGAGTTAGCGCAAATCACCTAATGCTCTACTATAATAAAAGGAAATATCTTTAATATCTTTATAATCTCGGCTGCATCTGTCACATGGTTGTACCCCAAATAGCAAATCTAAACAAGTGTAAATTTCATTTTACATAAGCCATTTCTCTTTAAGGGTAGAGGAAAACATCAGTAGCTAAGCAGCACATCTGTGTGATTACACACAAATTTTAAAAGGAAAACAGATTTCTTTCATAATAGCACTAACCAGTAGGAATAAGCCAAACAATAAATGTGCAACACATAGTTTAATGATTAAAATAATTCTGATAGAAATAAAATAATGCATAATATTTTAGCTGAATGAGTGAATGAGAGTCATGAAGCTGTTGAGTCTCATACTATAGTACTTTGTAATTTCAGTAAAAGTTCACTAAACTTGCAACAGAGTTTTCCAAGTGTATTGTATATAGGCTGCTCTAGTGTTTGGTATATTTTGATGTTTTCACATCTTAAAAACATTTCTGGGACAGGCATGGTGGCTCACACCTGTAATGCCAGCATTTTGAGAGGCCAAGGCAGGAGGATCTGTTGAGCCAGGAGTTTGAGACTAACCTGGGCACCACAGTGGGACCTTGTCTCTACAAAAAAAAAAAAAAAAAAAAAATAGCCAGGCATGGTGGCACACTCCTGGAGTCCTGGCTACTGGCTACTTGGGAGTCTGAGGCAGAAAAATTGTCTGAGTCCAGGAAGTTGAGCCATGATCAGAGACACTGACTCAAAAACAACGACCACCAAAAACAAAAACAAAAAAACTTTCTGACTGAGAAAACATTGCCTCTCCCAGGGGTAGTCTGGCAAAGGCTCAGCTGGGAGCATGCCTTTGGTATACAAATGAACCAATCCAAAGCCATACTTTCTTTATCTGTCTCCTGTACTCCAGGAGACAATATTTCTGTTTTAATGATCTCAGGGCTGGGTAGCTGGCATAAAGAAATTGCTCCTATAGTGTAAAAGCCTGCTGAAATGATTCAAACTTGCTAATTTTAACTGGCACACATTGTCCTACCTTGCTTTTCCAGTGGAAACTCTAATGAAGTCTATGGCTTTAACCCTCCTTGGGCTTCTGTCTTCTGCCTTCTGATAACTCTAGAATCTTGTCATGTGGCCCTTCGTGTCCCATGCCTCCTGTTTTTAGGACCTAGGAGCATAATAGATGTTGTTTTCCTAAGCCTCTCATCTGTCTCTTCTTGTGGCCACACCTGAATGACCATCTCATTAAAGAATACAGTGCATCAAGAAATTTAAATTGTAAAATATGGAAGCTCCAATGTATAAAAATATCAAACAATTTTTGCTTCATATGTATTAAAAGCTAGAAATCAATCCATCTATCATGCCTTTGATGATATTATGGATATTTACCAGATTTTATCAACATTCTGTAAGAAAAAACATAAAAACCATTATAACTAAAACAACTTGGTATTAGAACACAGAGTAATTGAACGAAGGGACAGAATGGAGTTTACAACAGAGATCTGCATAACGATATTGATATAAGTAGAAAAAGACCTAAATCAATCATGATGTATATCAGATGTATATATTGGAAAACTCAACAATGCAAAATATGTTCATTTATCCCAAGTCGCTATAAATTTTGAATGTGATTTTATTCAAAGCCAATATAAGATAACATTGAAGTTTGCCAAATCAACTGACTCTTCCTTTTACAAAAGAGTTCTCTGTAGCAACTTTTTGGGTTTTTTGTTTGTTTGTTTGTTTGTTTTGAGTTGGAGTCTCACTCTGTCACCCAGATTGGGGTGCAGTGGCCGCTCCCGGCCACAGCAGCCTTGACCTGCTGAGCTCTGGCGATCCTTCTGCCTCAGCCTTCCAAGTAGCTGGAACTACAGGCGTACGCTACCACACCCGGCTAATTTTTTGTTGTAGAGATGCGGTCTCGCCAAGTTGCCCAGGTGGGTCTCGAACCCACCGGCTCAGGCAATCCACTCACCTCGGCTTCCCAAGGCGCAGGATTACAGGCTGAGCCAGCGAGCCCAGCTTCTCTGTAGCAGTTAATGCTGTTTCATCGCATTTTATCCATAGTAGAATCTCTTTCAAAATTGGAGTTTATCCTTTCAAACCCTGCTGAAGTTTTATCAGCTAATTTTATGGGGTATTCTAAATCTTTTGTTGTCGTTTCAACAATGTTCACGGCATCTTCCCCAAGAGTAGACTACATCTCAAGAAATGACTTTATTTTACTATCCCTAAGAAGTGACTCCTCTTGAGGTTTTATTGTGAGATTTCAGTCATTGAGTCACATCTTCAGGCTTCATTTCTAATTCTAGTTCTCTTGCTAGTTCTGTTCTATCTGCAATGACTTTCTCCACTTCACTTCCCAAAGCATTCACTTTGACCCCTCAAGGTCATTCATCAGGGTCAAAATGCATCTCTGCAAACTCCTGTTAATGATGGTAATTTGAGCGCTTCCCATGAATCACAAATGTTCTTGATGGAATCTAGAATGGAGAATCCTTTCCAGAAGATTTTTAATTTACTTTCCTCATATCTGTCAGAGGAACCATTTATCTCTTCAAACTCCTGTTAATGATGGTAATTTGAGCGCTTCCCATGAATCACAAATGTTCTTGATGGAATCTAGAATGGAGAATCCTTTCCAGAAGGTTTTTAATTTACTTTCCTCATATCTGTCAGAGGAAACATTTTCTACAGCCACTATAGTGTGGCAAAAGGTATTTCTTAAATAATAAGACTTGAAACTCAAAATTACTCCTCGATCCATAGTCTGTGGAATGGATGCTGTGTTAGCAGGCATGAAAACAATATTAACCTGTTTGTACATCTCCATCTGAACTTTTGGGTTGAAAGAAATAAATCTTTCTGAGGAATAGTTCTCAACAATGAACTTAAAATATTCAGTAAACCATGCTGTAAACTGATGTGCTGTCAACCAGGCTCTGTTGTTCCATTTATAGAGCACAGAGTAAATTTAGCATAATTTTCAAGGGTCCTAGAATTTTCAGAATGGCACATGAACATTGGCTTCAACTTCAAGTCATTTGGAAGCTTTGAAGACAAGCATTGACTTCTCCTTCCTAGCTCAGAAAGTCTCAAATACCATTTTCTTCCACTGGAAAGGATTCTCCATTCTAGATTCCATCAAGAACATTTGTGATTCATGGGAAGCGCTCAAATTACCATCATTAACAGGAGTTTGAAGAGATAAATGGTTCCTCTGACAGATATGAGGAAAGTAAATAAGGCTATTTCACTTATATTTAATTAACATCTTCTGTTTAGTGTAGCCACCTGTATCAATTTTCCTGACTAGATTTTCTGGATAACTTACAGCACTTGCTGCTTCACCGTGCACTTGCTTGTTATGGAGACAGCTTCTTTCTTAGACATCACCAACTGACCTCTGTTATCTTTCCCCTGCTCTTCTGTATCTTCCTCATCTCCTTCAGCCTTCATAAAATTGAAGAGTCTTAAGCTCCTGCTCTGGATTAGGCTTTGGTTTAAGGAAATGTTGTGACTGGTTTGATCTTATATCCAGACCGTTAAAACTTTCCATGTCAGCAATTAGGCTGTTTTGCTTTTTTATTACTTATGTTTCACATGCGTAGCACTTTTAATTTTCTTCAAGAACTTTTTCTTTTCTTTTCTTTCTTTTTCTTTTTTTTTTTTTTTGTATTCCCAGTTTGACTAACGGGTGCCTAGCTTTGAACTTATCTCAACTTTCAACATGCCTTCCTCACTGAACGTACTCATTTCTAACTTTTAATTTATAGTGAGAGATGTGTGACACTGCCTTTCACTTGAGTACTTAAGGGTGATTAGGGAGCTATTAATTGGCCTAATTCAAGTATTTTTGTATCTGAAGGAATAGGGAGACCAGAGGAGAGGGAGCAAGATGGAGGAATAGCAGGTCTGCAAAGCAGAGCACACACAATGGTTATTCACTAAGTCTGCCATTTTATATGAATGGAGTTTGTGACATCCCTAAACAATTGCAATGCCAACATCAAAGATCACTGATCACAGATCACCAGCACAAATATAATAGTGATGAAAGAGTTTGAAATATGGTGAGAATTAACAATATGTGCACAGATAAAATGAGCACATGCTGTTCAAGAAATAATGCCTAGAGATTTACTCAAAGCAGGGTTTCCACTTGTAAAAAAAAAATCAATGTCTGAAAAGCACAATAAAGTGACATTGAATAAAATGATGCATGTGAGTATATATAATTTCATCCAGGTTTATAAGTATATACGTGAGGTCAATTATGTAACTTATGTTGTTCAAATATTTTTTTCACAGCTTCACTATTTCTTCGTTGCTTTACCTACACATTATTATTGTAAGGATGTTGAAAACTCCCATTATAATGTTGGTTTTGTCCATTTTTTTCATATTAGTATTGGTTTTCACTATATCTATTTTTAGAATATTTTAGATGCATGAAACTTTAAATAGTTCAGAAGGTCAACATGAGCTTTTGTCCATAATAATAAATTTGCCATCATCACCATTTATTCAACCACAGTGCTCACTTTACTTCTCTCTGCCACATGTTGTTAATTCTCACCATATTTCAAACTCTTTCATTATTATTATATTTGTTCTGGTGGTTTTTGGCAATGATCTTTGATATTACTATTGGAATTGTTTTGGGGCATGACAAACCCCGCCCAAATAAAATAGTGAACTTAGAATAATAAATTTACATTAAAATTTGATTTGTTTCATAGTAAGATCATTAGGCCAACTTCCTTTGGGTTGGTATTGCTTTACCTTATTTTTATTTGTTTTTGTCTTTTATATTTAATCTTTTTTGTATTTTAGTTATATATCTTGAACATACCATGTTGTTGGGATTTGTTTTTGTCTTAGTCCATTCACTTTATTTTATTTATTTTTCTTTTCCATTCTGTTATTTTGTTTGCACTTTAGCCCTTGGAGATTTCTACTACTTCCTCCCAGCTCTGCAATGCAATAATACACAGGTTTTACATAGAGTCTAGTTGCATGTGGAAGCCAGTCTTCCACCTGCTCCTCAAAAATGTTTTTTTTCTTCAAATCACACACACCTGTCTGCGTAGGATGCTCTCTATCTACCACTACCCAGGCTCTTAGATTGAGGTTATTTAGGGTTAGTTTCTTGGCCACTGATGTTCGTTCTCAGGTATTAAAATCACATAATTGCATTGCCCACTTACATAGTGCAAAGCATAGGGCTTAACCCTGTGGAGCATATTTCCATTTAAATATGATGTCCTTAGATATCTGCCTGAAATTACCTTGTGCTAGCTACATAACATACTCCTGTCTCCAATTAGCACCGTACACCTTGGCATTGGTAAGTTTTTTAATTACCAAGATAGTTTCTTATTAGTGGGATGATTTCCTGTTTATGCTGTTATAAAACTTGTCTTTGGTTTGCAATGTAGCATTTTAGTTCATAGGAGTTTAATGCTATAAATGATATTATATTGCATACAATATCTAATGTTCTGATATTCTTCATTTTGTTAAAAAATAACACCACACTCCATATAACTATATATAGAGATATATATTTAATTTCCCCCCATCTTATAGACTTTGACAAAGAGATACAAGCAAATTTATTTACAGGAAAACACTAATTTCTATATTCATTATTACCATATTTTTGATTTTGTGGTAAATAGTCTTATCAGAAATGATGTTCCTCATTGTCCATTCTAGCTGAAGTAAGATTTACAAAAAGGGACAGCAAAAGAAGTCACTCAAACAATAAAATAAGTAGAGTTTAAAATTGGGAAGAAGTCATTCATGCACCAAAAATGCAAGATTTCCATTTTGACTCACATCTATGTGTGTTCCAAAGGTCCAGTTTAGATCCAATTTACTAATGCAAGCTTAAACCTTTTATTACCTTATAGATTTTCTGGTTCCTTTTTTAATCTACATAAAATTAGTAAATTGGGAACTCTAGATATCATTTTAATCAGACTCTAAATAAAAGCACAATTTCTGCAGGATATTAGAACACATCATGTAGCAGCTATCCTTTTCCACCGGTCAATCTTAGAAACAGTGGATTTCCCTGGAACCACTTTGAATGAAATTTGACCTTGCTGGAATCCTATAATAATTTGTTCCAGGAAAGCAGCAAGGAACAAGTCCTAGTATCTGCAGACGTCTTTCATGGCAAATGATAAGATTCCTATCAGATGCCCCAGGCAATAAATCATTTTCTGACATAATATTTTTAAATAATATATGGCATTATATTATGAGTATAGTTGGTTCATTTTAGGTCAGTCTGTTCATTTGCTGAAAACAGAGACAATATCAGAAAGATCAATTTATCTACATCTGTGAAGAAAAAATTCTTGTATCTTCACAAAGACTTTGCTCTTCATTGGATATATCTAAAACAGATAAAAATAAAACAAGAAAACGTCAAGACAACAAACAAAAGAAACCCAAAACCTTCATTCTCCCACACATATCCACATATGCTAGGTATTTTTTTGTTTGTTTGTTTGTTTGTTTTGAGTTGGAGTCTCACTCTGTCACCCAGAATGGAGTGCAGTGGCCGCTCCTGGCCACCACAGCCTCGACCTGCTGGGCTCCGGCGATCCTTCCGCCTCAGCCTTCCGAGTAGCCGGAATTACAGGCATGTGCTACCATGCCCGGCTGAATGCTAGGCATTTTAATCCTCTAATATCTGGTCAGCCCAGAAAATATGACTACATTTTTCCTTGACATCAGACAACCCAAGACAGTGGTACAGTGGGTTCTCTAACTAACTGATGCATGCTTACAGCTAATCTTTCTAACTTCTACAATTACAATTAAAAAGACAACAGTACAAGGCACATCACATAAACAATGAAGAATATCAAAAAAGTTTAACTGCTATCTTATGGAAGTTGTAAAACAGAGTTCTTGTTATTATCAAAGAAAGCCTGTTGAATCAATAAAAATTTAAAAACATAGAAAATTAACAGAGGGAAATAATGATTACTACACTTATTGACAGTCTATTTCCAGAACTTTCACTCTCCATCTATTTGATAGTACCTACATTAACCCTGGGTCTTAGAATCTATTGGCAATAGCAATTTCAGATATAGGAGTCCCTTAGTGTTTTCAAAATTTGCGGTATTAAATTTTTACATTCAATTCAACTTTTATTTGAGTAGAGTATCTCTCTTTTTTTTTTTTAATACTCACACTCGACCTCTTTATTTTAGTTTATATAGTACTCTGAAGCCAAAATCCCTGGAATAAATTTCATTTCCTGCATGTATTAGCTATGTGGCCTCAGTTATTTAATTTTTCTTGTAATCATACTCATCTGCTAAATTAGAAAAAATAATGTTTACTTCATGGGCCCATTGCAAGTATTAAATGAGTCAGTGCATATAACCTTTCTGGACAGGAACTACCGCATATTGAGCTCTAAGTATGAGTTTTTGTATTACGAGGGTTATAACTCTCACTTTATTATTTTCAGTTGCTTTCCAACATAAATGGCACTTTAGGACAATATAAAATTCTTAGTACACTCTTGATTTAACCCCCACTGAATGATGAGTCTACCTCATCATAGATCTTCATACTTCATGTTTCAGAGATAAAGTTTGAGAAAGTTTAATTTTTACTTTTACATTTTTTGAGAAAATGCAGAAAGTCTCTTTTTAATGTTCAAATAATTAATGCATACATATATATTTATGTAATGCCTGTATTCTTTGACTCTGGCAAGAACAGAATCCAAAGGGATACGACTGTGTAAATATCAAACAAGGAGAAGTAACCAGTGAAGCAGGCTTGTGGAAAAAGCAACTATATCCTTGCTATTAGAGCCAGGAGACCTTCCAGAAAATGTTCTTTGAATGTCGGGGAAATCTGGCCAAAATATCCTTTATTCCATTGACACTGACCTAGATTAAGAGTATAATATGTGACATATGTTTGGTCATCGTGGCTGGCCTTTTCTTTTTTCCATCCGTTTTCTTAGAAAGAGTTTTGTACAAATCAAAGTTCTGCCAAACTCCTAAAATCAGATTGGCTGTTATTATAGGTTTTATTTCAGTAAGGGTTGATGCAAATATGACTGAAGCTAATATGATTTTCTTTTTAAATTTAAATAATGAAAATATTACATTGGTGAACCAAAGGGAAGAAAAGCATTTGTAGTAGTCTGCAGAGGTCACCATAACAAACTACCAAAAACTGGGTAGCTTAAACCAGATAAATTTATTTCTCACAGTTCTGGAAGATAGGAAGCATAAGATCAAGATGTCAGTCAATTTGGTTCCTGTTAAGGCCTCTCTTCCTGGCTTACAGACAGAGGCCTTCTTCTTGTGTCCTCATGTGGTCTTTTCTTGGTATGTACAAGTGGAGAGAGAAACAAAAACTCTCTGGCATCTTTTTTTTTTTAAGAGCACTATTCCCATCATGAGTGCAGCACTCTTGAAACCTCATCTGACCCCAATCACCTCCCAACGGCTCCATTTTCAAATACCATCACACTGGGAGGTAGGGCTTTAACATATAAATTTGGAGAGAACACAATCATTCAGTTCATAACAGAATTAAAATAATGTTTGATAGAGGACCTCGATGTATTTAAGTGTTGAAGCCAAAGCCGAGATTTACAGATATTTTTGCTTAAAACACTCTGCTTTGGTCTCCCAGATCATTGTGACATAATTCTCCAAATCACTGCAGGTATTTGAGTGACTCTGATGTTTAATAGAATGAAACAATTGTTTTTTTGAATCTGTGCCCAAGTTTTTGGATCCCAGTTCCATTTGTTCAAACACTGCTTTTAGCTTTGCTGCCTTTCAATCCATAGACTTTCACAGAATATATCTGGCTGGCAGCCTATTTGTCTAAGTATATTCAGCTACACAGGGCATAAGCTTCAAGCACAGATAAGGAAACTGGTGAGATTATTTTTCCCAAAACTTTTCAAATATTTATCCCATGATTGGCTCCCATATTATGCATCAATAACTTCAAAAAACCCAGAAATTTTAGAGAAATGATACTCCTATGTTTCATTTAGATATTCTTTGCATTTGGATTTTTGAAGAACTGTTTGAAGTCCAGGATGAGAGAGAGTTTTAGGATTTTATCAGCTTTTAAAATATGCTCTTTCTCTCTTGCGAAACATTTGCAAATGTTTTATGATATACACATACTATTTTACCCCTTGAACAGCCAACCTGAACCATGCTGTGTTACAGAGCTAAGAAAGAGAATGCAGGAATCCTGTGACCAACGAGAAGATATAGAGGAAGAAGGCACCATCCTCATTATGTTATCTCACATCTTACAGTTTTTTCCTCTTTAACCATATTTCATTTCAAATTATTTATCACCTGCTAATTGCAGACATAATCAAATACTTAATAAAATACAATGGGAAGGAGAAAAACACATGTAAAACTTTTGTCTCACTTCTGCATCAATGAAAGCTGAAAAGATTCTAAATATTTTGCTTTTTATAAATACAAAAACTTTTAACTTATGCTCAGTGGGCATTGAAAAAGCATCTGTCTCTTTTGATCTTCTGGCATTTAAAAAGTTTAAAATTACATGAAACATATTTTTATTTTTATTTGTAAAAAAAGAGAAAATATATTTCCTAATTGACATATGGCTACATTTTTTCTGATTAAGTCTAATAGAAATTTCCAAGCTCATGACATGCATGTTGAATCAAGGGTGCTGGAAAGAAACCTGAGAAATTCAGATTTTAAAAGGTCTTCAGTCTAATATACTCTCATTGTAAAATAAAACTTTAAAATTTATTTGGATCTTGTAAAGTTGGCTGGACTTTCATGTAACAAGTTAAAGAGAAAATGATGAATTGAACATTTTTTTTAAAATGCAAAATTTGATATTAATTCATTACAATTATATAAAACATGATAGATATTTGTATAAAATATAAAAGGCAAATGTATTTTATATAAAATATAATTTACATAAAATGTGAAAGTATTCATTCATTGCATTTCTATAAAAAGTACTTTTAAATATATTATTAAAATTGGTTCTCACATCAAACCTCAAGTTATAAAAATGTTTCAAATGAGGTTGAAAATGGACTCCACCTTAAAATGCAGAAATAAATATCATAAAGAATTATGTTATATCTGAAAGCCCTCCCTCAAATATTGCAGTAGGACTAAATGTTTTCATCTGTTTTCAGAAATTTTCAGGATAATGTAGTTTTAAAATCATGGATTTTTAATCAAAAGGTTGATGGCCATCAACATCCCATCAGATAAAATTTACTGTAAATGTCATGACTAGCCTGAAATCTATCAGTGCTCAAGGACGATGTATTGAAAGATTCTTAAAGTAACTTGATAAATGTGAATTACTATTTGAATGAGATAGTCATTCTTATTCTAGGTCAGGTTTAGTCCTTGGTAACATTCTTATAAAAGATTATTCATAGAGCTGAATTCACATAATATCAACAAATTTTCCAGTTAAGAACTGAAAAAAAAATTATATCTACTCCATGAACTCCTGCCCACGAGACACCAAACAAGACTTTTTAATGTAATGAAATAAACCATATATATAAGTTACCTAAACCACAGCATTTAGTTTCGACTTTGACTTTTTAAATATAAGTACTCATGCCATTAATAAATTTCAAGATATGCCCTCTAACATGTAAGTACTTGTTTTCTTGGCTTTAAGAGTTGTTATCGCCTGGCTTGATGGCTCAGCCTGTAATCCCAGAGCTTTAGGGAGGCTGAGGTGAGTGGATTGCCTGAGCCCGCGGGTTTGACACCTGCCTGGGCAACTTAGCAAGACCTCATCTCTATAAAAATTAGCCAGGCGTGGTAGCACACACCTGTGGTTCCAGCTACTTGGAAGGCTGAGGCGGAAGGATCGCCGGAGCCCAGCAGGTTGAGGCTGCGGTGGCCGGGAGCGGCCACTGCACTCTAGTCTGGGTGACAGTGAGACTCTCACTCAAACAAAAAAAAGAGTTGTTATCAAGATAGTGAAAGAAAGAATGTATTGTCTTTAATACACTTCTAGCATATTTTGAGTTTCAACTTAAGAAATGTTACTTCAAGTCTCCTGTGTTAAATAATTGTGTGACCGTGTGTGTGTGTGTATGTTTGCATACATGCACATTAGGCTACATAAATGTGTGCACACACATACACATATGTAAATGTATACAGTCATATTGATACATACATACATGTATGTGTCAACATATATGTGGGTGCATGTATGTGAATATCTACACACACACTGTCAGTCCTGATCTTTCAGGAAACTTTTGCCAAGATAGCAGTGTAAGAAATTATTTGGGGTAATTCTGTCA
Source organism: Carlito syrichta (assembly GCF_000164805.1). Taxonomy (NCBI): domain Eukaryota; kingdom Metazoa; phylum Chordata; class Mammalia; order Primates; family Tarsiidae; genus Carlito; species Carlito syrichta. The sequence continues at coordinate 930,543 of NW_007249926.1, read as the reverse complement.
AGGACAAAGAGGAGGAAGAGCAGAAGTCAGCAGATGACGACCTTCAACAGCAGTGCTGGTCTGACATGTGAATGAGGAGAGAGAAGGATAGAATGGATAGCGTACAATAACCTCAGATTACAGCGCAGCTCTGAGAATTTCTCAGCCAGTCTGATGGGAATCTCCAGAGCAAAGATTGCAAGCATTCTGCATAGCTGACTCCAGTTCTCCTTCCAACTCCAGTTATTGGCTGGGAACAACCCTGGGGAAGCCTTTGGCCCTAACCGTGTGGTGGTTTCTGAAAGTGAAGCAGTAGAGTACTGTCTGCTAACTACCCCACTTGCAGCTGATCCTCTCTTGAAAGAAAATTTGAGTCATGAGTGCTCAAGGCTGCCACACATATGCATATGCAAATATATATATATGTTACATTATTCGTTTCTCCACCTTTCTGAAACTGATTGATTATTCATGACTTTCCCAAATTTTTATTCCTTCCTTAGGATTCTGAAATGATTAAATGGATTTTTTTTTTTTTTGAGTTGGGGTCTCACTCTGTTGCCCAGACTGGAGTGCAGTGGCTGCTCCCGGCCACCGCAGCCTCGGCCTGCTGGGCTCCAGCAATCCTTTCGCCTCAGCCTTCCGAGTAGCCGGAATTACAGGCATGCACCACCACGCCCGGCTGATTTTTTGATTTATTGTAGAGATGAGGTCTCGCTGCCCAGGCGGGTCTCGAACCCGCGGGCTCAGGCAATTCACTCACCTCAGCCTCCCAAAGGCGCGGGATTACAGGTTGAGCCACCGAGCCCGGTTTAAATGGATTTTTTTTAAGAGTGCTATCCATTTTGAAGGGAGAAGCTATGTATAGCTAAAAAGACCTCACATTCTTTAGCAATGTGTGTAGAATAGAGGTTGTTTTATTTCGTATATTATCCTATTTCCAAGTTGGCTAGTATCTCCAACATTTATTTTGACAAATAGATAATTTATTTTTGGAATTCTATTCTATACTGTTGAATGTTACTTGTATTCCATTAACCACCCAAAACACAAAGCAGTGCTGTTGGATGCCTGTGGTCAGAAAAGCTTCACCCAGAGTTACAGATTTCAAAAATCCAAGTGACATTCTTGGATTCAAAGTTTTCCTCCAACTCCTTAGCTCCAAAGAAAGAGAAAGGGTGGGGTTCAGATCCAACAGATACATTTGTCTAGTGTCAGACCTAAAATATGCACATGCCCTGTGGGATAGCTCTACGTGAGGAGACTAAGGGCAGCAGAATAGAAATAGCCCTTGTTATGGATTGAGTGTTAGTGCGCCACCTCCAAAAATTCTATGTTGAAACCTTAAGCCCTAATATGGTGATATTTGGAGGTCAGGCCTTGGGAGGTAATTTGGTTTAAACGATGTCATGTGGGTGGAACCCCCATGATGAGATTGGTGTCCTTATATGAAGAGAAGGAAACAGAAGGGCACAGAGAAAAGGGAACTGCCTTCAGACCAGGAAGACAGTCCCCACCAGTGACCAAATCTATGGGCACCTCAATCATGGACATTCAGCTTCCAGAACAATGAGAAATAAATATATGTTGTTAAACCAACCAGTCACTGATATTTTTGTATGGTAGACCTAGCCAACCAAGAGAGCACAATATAAGAGATGTGTGGGAGAGAATGACAGATCAACCATTTCTGTTTGTGAGTGACTCACATTATCCCCTGCAAAGATGGAGTTATACACAAGCTCCCTGAGTCCAATATGATGCTAGGAGTAGGAAGAAGCCCAGAGCAGAAAAACGTAGTAGAACCCCAAAGCTCTGTTGACCAGTAACTCTGCCCCCCGTCTACAGCAATGGAGGAGGGACAGACAATGTCCTGTCTTAATCTATTTTCTGTTGCTTATAGCAATATTGAAAACTAAGTCATTTATAAAGAAACAATACTGGCCAGACATGGTGGCTCAGCATGTAATCCCAGCACTTTGGGAGGCCGAACCTGGAGGGTTGCCTGAGCCTGGGGGTTCGAGAGCAGCCTGGGCAACTTGCTGAGACCTGTCTCTACAATAATTCACAAAAACTTGCTGGGTGTGATGGCATGCATCTGTAGTTCCAGCTACTTGCAAGGCTGAGGCAGAAGGATCGCCTAAGTCCAGCAGGTCAAGGTTGCACTCCAGGCTGGGTGACAGAGTGAGACTCACCTCAAAAAAAGAAAAAGAAAAAGAAAAGAAACAATACTTATTTCTTACAGTTCCGGAGGCTAGGAATTCCAACGTCTAGGGGGCACATCTGATAAGACCCTTTTACTAGTGGGGAATCTCTGTAGAGTCCCAGGGAGGCACAGGGCCATCACGTGGCAAAGGGAATGAATGTACTGTGTTTGGTCAGGTCTCTCTTCCTGTTCTCATAAAGCCACCAGTCCCAGTCCCTTGATAACTCATTAATCTGTAACCCATTAATCCCTTAATTTGTAAGCGAGGTAATCCTTTCATTTGCTCTCATGATCCAGTCACTTCTTAAAGGACTCACCTCTCAGTACTGCCATATTGGGGATTAAATTTCAACGTGAGTTTTGGAAGAGACAAGTATTCAAATCATAGCCTATTGTAAGTGGCTCCAGAATTGTTGAAATTCACTCAAGTCAGGAAAGTTGAAGATTGCATTGGTTAGCAGTAACGACAGCCATGGCAATGTGAGTTTGAGAGTCTCCCCCTCTTGCCTAGTCTACTGGCAAACGGTTGAAACTGCCTTCGAGCTTGGGTTCCAGGAAGAGTACTGAACTGAGGAAAGTCTACTGAGTTTTTGCTTTTTCTTTGCCCAGTTTGTGTTCTCACACTTTTGCCTCCATTCTTCCCCAGGTGGGTGACACGCTTGTTTAAAGCTCAGTCTTCCCTGAACTTGTATCACTGAAATTATTTCTCCTCCCAATATTAACTTTACAGAATTTCTCCTTAAATGTTATTAAAACCCCTGAAGGGGAAGATGAAATAATCATTTGGTAGATATTGTTAAAGACAAGGGGTAGCCTTTGGCATATAGTAATTTCATTGTACACCCTCTTTTATGGGCTTTAAACGTGCTTCTTATATACTTAAAGTTAAATATATCCTTATGGAACAATCAAAATGTGTAATATTTGTGGGTTATGAGACCATATGTTTGCTTTTGAATAGCAAAGTTACAAAAACAAAAATATGAAATGACAGCTCATTAAATGACTTAAAGTTAGAGAGGCAGGTAGGTAGATAAATTTCACAATTGTTAAAAATGTCTTCTTTCCTCTGTGGATTAATATATTGATGGATGTTATTTCATACTGAAGAGAAACTATATTTATAAAACCTCATACAACAGTGCTTCAAGAGCTTCGGAGAAGAAAAAAAAAGAAAAAAATCCCCAGCCTTGTATGTGGAACCAAGAAATCGGAATCGTGAAGATAAGCATCAGAATGTCAAGTGCTTATTCCAACTGAACTTGTTGCAATTCACCTATCTCTTCTGCATGTGTGATGCAATGTGATTGTGCCTAGGGTGGATTTCTTTGAGCACTGAATAATTTCTTTCCACTCTGGTCTTCAGTGCTGATTAGTTCTTTCTACTTCAGCTTGTTCATACAAAAGATGCCTTGATATAAAGAAAGCCTAGAAAAAATCAGAATTGTGCAGTTAAGAAAAAAAAAATCCAGAAATTTTCATTATCACACCCTGTCTATACATAAACCCATATATAATCCCAAGGAAGGGATGATATATTTAACTATGTGAGTTAGTACATTTTAATTAAAATGAATGTAGCCTTTTGATCTACGAAATAAACAATCTAACAATAGGAAAAATGCAATCTGTCGAGACATATTTGAGTTATTTTGCAGTAATTGGCTTGGCAGCAGCTTCAGTCACAGATTTCTGTTTCACAGATTGCCCCCAAATGAATAAAGGTTTGCTTTGAAATGTAATTAATATTACGTTCAGCTGCAAGACATTCTCAGGTTGTCAAAGGAATTTGAAGGAGGTAGCTACAAAAAGTGAACAAAATAAAAGTGAAACTGAAAAATAAATTAAGTCAAATTAATGCACACAAAGTAAACCAACCAGTATGAAATGTCCATGACATGAACCAGGTTTTACCTTTAGTTCAATCTCCTATGAACATTAAAATTATGTGTGTGGTTAAATAATTGATGGAGAGTATGTTTATTGTCAATGATTGCCTCATTTTATCATTTAATCATGAATGAGTGTGGGGAATGTAGATGATATTCAATTCTCTGATGAGATGAAACAGATCTGAAACCGGCCTACACCTGAATCTAACACTCATTGACCGGTCCTGCTCCCTTCACTGTAATAATCATCCACCTGCTTGTTGTAGGTCATGAAATAAAGATCGAGTTGCATAGGGGAAGGGTATAGATATTAATTATAAGTATTCAGATATTAATGTTTTCATTAAAACATTTTCATCTCTTTTGTAAGTCCAACTTTTCTATTTTAGTAGGGCAGAAAAAACTGAGAATAAATGGAGAATATAGTTGCAGTTGGTCATCCTCAAAGGTGTCAACAACCCCGTATATGTAAAACATCAAGGCCCATGATTTCCAGCAGTTAAATATAATTAATACTAAGTGCACACGCTAGGACAATATTAAATATCTTTTCTCTCTTTTTTTGATTAGAGAATTAAAAAATACATTTGTATTTATTAGCCTCGAAAGAGTTGACTGTAGTAGTTAATATGAAGTTCACAAATAACAACATATGGTTTATTAAAGAATAAACTTAATGATTTTTTATTGCATCATGCCTGTTGGCAGTAGAGAGACAGTTTGTTGTAAGCCTGACAATATCTCTTAAGAATGTACAATTGCTTCACAAATCAGCAGAAAGTTGGTGTTTTCTCAGACTAGAGATTGTATTGGAAAATTGTTTCATTCTATGTCAAGTATCTAGATTGTTTCTTACAATTAACCCTGTAATTTGGTGACATGTGTTATTATCATTGTATGAATTTCAGTTGCCTTCAAACTGTGATACCTGGAGAATTTTATAATCAGCACAAAGAAGTTTAGAAAGGATATTTTGAAAGGAAAAAGAGAAAAGATTGGAAATGTGGTTTACTGTATATTCTAAATCTGGCTGAAAGACCAGCTTTTGAACAAGCTGTTATTTTCCACATGGGAGTAGCATTGCTACAGTAAAATGCCAGATTTCATCCATCATAATGTCATGGCTCATATTAAAATGTCTTCAGGGACCAAAGGGAGGGATGGGTAAAAGACATCAAATCAATTTTCAGGCAATTGCTACAGTTTTCAGAAACTAAGCCCTATGTGATAGTGTTATGGCTTCACAAAGGGAGGTTATAAATAAGGTCCATACATCAAGGGAGGAAGTAATTTAGAAAAAGAAAGCTGATTTGACTTTTGTGTGAGTCTGAACATATGGTTAGGGCACAGCTGGGTTATCTTTCTATACATTCTTATGAGACAAAAAAACCAAGTCAACGCTTTGGAGAAATGAACCTATCACCACAGTCTTGAACCTGACAACTTCAAAACCATATTTCCTTCTTGATCAGTTAAGGACTTGAGGTTATTTTGCTTCTGTCTAAGTTACTGTTTAGTCACAAGAAAATCTAGGCATGCATCATAATTTGGTGACCTTGTTAACTTAGAACTAATGTCTGCATGGAGGTGTCTTTTCCATAGAGGGCATAGAGTAAAAATTAGCCCAATTAAGAGACCTGTAATGTAGCTGAACTTTCCTATGTGAAATTCTTTCTTCTTGATTGAGCAATTCATTGTTAAATGTATAAGATGTAAAGTGCTGTGGCCTGTATTTGCCAATGCTGCTTCTACTTTATCAACAGTCAATCTGTCCTCCAAGCCCTTAATCATCACTAACAATGCCTTGAGTGTAAAAATTGGGAAAGGGTGAGCCCCCACTTACCTTGTGAAATTTCTGTGCTTCAATTCAACTTGAGAAAAATTGATAATAATATGACATAATCTAACTAGCAGAATGAAAACTAAAAATCTAAATGTTTGTGATATTTCTATCTTTTATTAAGATAATTTAATCATGGCAATTGTGTCTTTCTCATGAACAATAGAGTCACAGTAAATCAACATATCACATAAAAATACATCAACACAATGAATAAATAATATTTCCTATTTAATTTTTAAAAATATAACTCTGTTAAAGTACTAATCTTCAAATAAATGCTCAGTTCTTCAGATTATCACATGTTGGAAGAAGCTGTGCTTCAGTTTCCTGACCATCAATGTAAGTACTCATCCCTATCCTAACTGAAGGAAGATACTTGGATGACATCTTAGTATACAAAACCACATGCAATGATGGAAGACAGCAAATAAAAATATTATATGCTTTAAATAGCTATAATATGTACAGAAATGATTAGTAAGGAGCTTAATTTTGGAGAGTAACAAGACTATAAAGATTAAGAAATGAACTGTGTCAAAATTCTGCAGTAAGTAGCTCAGTTGGAAATAGGTCTAATATTCAACTGTGCTAGGGGGTAAAATGTGTTTGATTTTTCAGTTATCCTTTGTTCACATCCAAATCAGGAATTAGGAATCATAGTTTCTGAGAGGTCAAAATCAGTCAGGAAAGTCCAAATAATTTTGAGTTAATGTAGATGTCTAGATTAACTGAGTTCAATTATTGCCATGGTTCAATTATTTACCAAAAAATGAATGTTTGATACACTATTAACATTAAAGTAGTTTTTGCTTTGTTTAATTATGTAGTTTTTGTAAATTGGTTTTCAATTTCAGTAGACTGATACAATACCATTTTAGTCTTGGGTTCAACCAAACAGAATTATTTGAAATGCATTTATTGTATTTTTGTTTATTAGTAATACAATACACTGAGTTAACTACGCTTGAGCTTAGTCATTGATTTATGAAGAAGAGGGATAGGAAACAAAGAGCTATTTTGCAGAAACTCTTGATAAAATCCTCTGACCAGACTGGAAAAAATTCAACCAAGGACCCAACTGTTGGTTTATCATTTTATTAAAACATCCATTCTAAAAAAAAATCCAACCTACGTTTTCTATAGGCAATAGGGAGTGTGTAGACTGCTGGAGATACCACTCTTTTACACATGCACTTTCTGTGCAAGATATCGTAACAAGTGCTGGGACTACCAATAAAAATAATGAGTATTATTAATATTGATTATTATTGCAAAAATGTATTGAGTATCCCAAGCATTGTAGCAAATTCAGTTAATGCTTACAACAACATTATGGGTAACTATTAGTATCTCCATTTTACAATAGGAGAAAGGAAAACTTTGAGAGCTTAAAGAACATTGCCCAATGTTACAAAAGTAGTTGGGAAAATAAATTCAGGATTATTTTACTCTGAAATGTTTGGCTGGCCCAGTTCTTAAGAATCTGTATGTAATGAGATAAGGGTTATAAATATCAAATAAGGGGTTTGAAAATCAAATATTTTTCTTCTGTGACAACTGTATTTTTATTTGATTTTCGCTTTGCTTCTTTTTGCACTTTTTTCTTTTCTTTTCTTTTCTTTTTGAATTGGAGTCTCACTCTGTAGCCCAGCCTGGAGTGCAGTGGCCGCTCCCGGCCACCACAGCCTCGACCTGCTGGACTCCGGCGATCCTTCCGCCTCAGGCTTCCAAGTAGCCGGAATTACAGGCGTGAGCTACCACGCCCGGCTGATTTTTTGATTTATTGTAGAGATGAGGTCTCGCTGCCCAGGCGGGTCTCGAACCTGCGGGCTCAGGCAATCCACTCACCTCAGCCTCCCAAAGGCGCAGGATGACAGGCTGAGCCACCGAGCCCGGCTCTTTTTTTCTCTTTTTAAACCATCTCTTTCTTCTTCCTTTGTTTGTGCTGCATCTCCTTGACTACTTGATTCTACCACTATATATTTTTCTTTCTTTTATCATCATGCTTTGCTTTTCCTTATCACTTTTCTTGTTTTTCTTCCTTTTTTTCTCTACTTTCTATACTTCCTTTATTCTTATTTAATGATTTTCTTCATCTGCTTCTTTTTTTTTTTTTTCAAGTCAGAGTCTCAGTCTGTTGCCCAGGCTAGAGTGCAGTGGCATACTTATACATATATGTGTGTATAAAATATAAATATAAATATTTATAAAAATTAGAACTGGAGCATTTTGGAAGACAGAGAGAATACAAGACACAGTGAAGGTGATTCATGAACTTTTGAGGCAGTTTCCATTACACGGCCACTGACACATGTTTGACAAAACTCCATGAATCTTTCTGTGTTTCTATTGTTTTCATATATAAATGTCACTTCCAGCTCTTTATCATTGAGAAGATTGCCAAATGGTTGTCTGAAATCACTTCCAGTGCTTTTCTTTTTGATAAAGCAAGTGCAGGTGTAATTCCTGGCATAAGGATTATCTTCCTGTTATAGTCCTGCTGGACTCCACAGAATCTTCACTCTCATCAAATATCACAGAAAAGACACTCATCTGTGTGGAGCCAAGCGGGGTTTTCACACAAATTTAAACCCATGACTTCTCTCAGGGAGTATAAATTACCTCCTAATTACACCAGAATATGGTCTGATGCCCACAGTTTGCTTTGTTAAGCATGCAGTCCCGATCAAAAATATGGCCACTAGAGAAGAACCTTTGAATTGGGAATCAAAACCAAAGGAAACTATAACTGCCCAAACCATGGTCTGAATTGGGTATTATATTACTTTTCTAACATATTAAAGTTAAGGTAGGTAGGTGAGTTGTGCATTTTAATAAATTGGGTGGGTATGAAAATACAGCTAAGCAGAGAAAGAGAATCTGGCGTTAGAATATCTGGTTTGGATTCTGGCCTCATTGTTTGAATCTATGAAACCTTGGACAAATTTCTTAGTCACTCAAAGCCTCAAATGACTCAATCTGTGAAGTTGGAAAAACAATAGCATCATCCCTCAGAGTTGTTATAAGGATTAAATGAGATCATGTTTGTAAGCACTTCCAGTACCTGGAAATTAGTCAACCTTAAAAAATAAGAAAAATAATGGAGGAGCAACTTGTTAAAAGTTTTAATAATTAAACTTACTCAGCTGTTTATACTTAAAGTGGATGGCCATGAAGTTGAGAAGCAATATACATTCTATGGGAGGTCAAAGGAATAAGAAGAGTGGACTGAGATGGCCATGCTTTATTATTTGTACCCATTGGGAGTTTGAAAATCAAATATTTTTCTCCTGTGACAATTGTATTTTTATTTTATTTTCACTTTGCTTCTTTTGAACAATATTCTTAATTTTTTATCCCATATTCTCTCATTTATTTTACTTTTTGTGCTTTTTCATCTATTTTTAAATCATCTCTTTCTTCTTTTCTTTATTCTTTATTTGTGCTGTCTCCTTGATTACTTCTTTCTACTACTGTATATGTTCTTTCTTTTATCATCATGCTTCGTTTTTCCCTATCACTTTCTTGTTCTTCTTCCTTTTTTCTTTACTTTCCATACTTCCTTTATTCTTCTTTAATGATTTTCTTCATCTATTTCTTTTTTTCCCACCCCCAAGTTGAAGTCTCACTCTGTTACCTAGGCTGGAGTGCAGTGGCATGCTCACAGCCACTGCAGCCTAGAACTGTGAGGCTCAGGTGATCCTTCCACCTCAACCTTCCAAGTAGTTGTAACTACAGGTGCACACCACCACGCCTGACTAATTTTTTTGATTAATTGTAGAGATTAGGTCTCACCAAGTTGCCCAGGCTGGTCTTGAACTCAGGCAGTCCTCTTCCTCAGTCTCCCAAAGTGTTGGGATTATAGGCATGAGCTACCGCACCGGGCCCATCTGCTTCTTTTAATTTTTCCAAGTATTTGCAAGTGTCATCAATCATATGAAGTACTTTGCTAGACATCCTCCTATTCTCCCATGCCTGTTGTCACTCAAAACAACACTAGCATACATATTATAGTACATATAGTATAAAAAGTATAAAATCTACATGACATCCTCCCATTCATCCATGCCTATTGTCACTCACAACATACCTTACATAAATAGTATAGTAGATACTTTTGAAGAATTCACTGTGCCTTAACATCTGCTTGTCCCGTTATTCACTTGTATCCCAAGGGCTCTCTTCCTCCTCTTGGGCACTATGGAATGAGAAGAAAAAAGTGACAAATAACTGACTTTTAGATTTAAAAATGTTACATCTAGCAGTAAAAGAGGGAAGAGTTGACATATGTAGCCTTTGAGTTTTCAACAAGGTGCTCCATGTTGGAAGAGAAGTGTAATAGAGGAGAAGAAGCAAGAACACAGGAAGTTTGTGTTGGGTAATGGAACTCTGCCTTTCCTCCATGTTTTGGGTCTAGAAGGAGACAAAGGAGGATGAAGAATATTTCTGAAAATGCTACAATTCAAGAGTGGAAGGAATCAAGCTTTCTTTTCATTTAGAAATCTGGGAGGTGGCAGATTCCCACATGGGCTCTATACCACAATAACATGTTGGATGACAAGGAATTAATCACTACTGTAGATTCAAAGACAGAAAACTTGAGGAGCCTCATCACATCACAGTGGTCATGGCAATCAGTTAAACATTTCTAGTGTCCCAGAAAGACCAGGAAGAAATTAAAAAGAGAACACAGAAGAAAGACAGAGGCCTGAGGGATGTGAAGTATGTGAAGAGAGGGTGTTACAAAATAAGCTGTCCTCTCAGTGCTCATGGGAGGATCTGGAAATCATAGGAATCGTGGAAAGATAGCACAGGACGGATCAAAGTCAAGGAGTGTTGTTTCCCCCGTGAGTGTTTTCACACTGCATAGCCCCTGAGATTAGAATTATTCTCACAGAGAAAGAGCTGTGGAAGGAACATTGCAGAATTAGACAAATACCTAGATTAAGTTTGGAACCATGATGGTGACATGGGGACTTGAAATGGAAATTAACGCTATTGGAATCACATTAAGGTTTATGATTTTAGAAAAGTATAAGATTTGTGATTTTAGGTTTAGAAAAGTACAAAATCTACGTGATGTCCTCCCGTTCTCCCATGCCTATTGTTACTCACGACATTACTGGCATAAATATTATACTAGAATTTTATACTAGCATTTATCCATTTGACATGGGTTTGGGAGTCATGTAGACTTACCTTCAAATTCGGATTTCACTTCTCATCTTCTTCAAACTCCACCTTCCCTTTTTACAAATTAGAAACAATAATACATAGCTTCATGATGTAAGAGGAACAAGGCGCGACAACTTTTAGCCACTCAATAAATGATTCATCGTTCATATGGTAGCTCCCATTAATTGTGTCGCTATAAACATGTATGTCTGCTGTTCTCCAGGTTGATAAACACAAAACATATTTCACATTTCTTTGGCAAACATTTGTCAGTAGAATCACAGCATTTGTGCTATTGAGGTTTGTGATCACATACTTTTTTATGTAATCCCCCTGTCTGAGAAAAGGGAAGTCATTAAAACTTACATCAGTACTATAGGACCATTCCAGACACACCAGTATGTATGTTCACCCAAAGTTTAGGAAACACATCATAAAAATGTACAGTGATAGTTGAGACACTAAAAGAATGAATTCTTGGCATTAAGAAGTCAATTATAAAATTAAAAACTTTCTAAGGAGTTTATACAGAACCAATTTTTATTTTTCTATATTTTTCTTTGTTATTTTAAGGGTTTTTTGTATCGTATTTTATTTATGTGTATTTTTTTTTTTTTAGATTCAGGGGGCATACATGTGTATTTGTTACAGGGACATACTGTGTAGTGATGGGGACTGGATCTCAGATGGCCTATCCCCAGATAGTGAGCACTATGCCCCGTAGGTAATTTCTGAACTCTAAACTTCTTCTCCCCACTCCTTATTGTCCCCAGTGTCTATTATTTCCATCGTTGTGATCGTTTGGAGCCCACATATGAGTGAGAGCAGGTAGTGTTTGGTTTTCTGTTTCTGAATCAGTTCACTTAGGCTAATGATCTCCAACTCTATCCATTTTGCTGCAAAGGACGTGATTTGATCCTTTTTATGGCTGTGTAGTACTCATGATATATACATACCACATTTTCATTATCCACCGATCAGTTGATGGGCATTTAGGTTGATTCCACATCTTTGCCATTGTGGATTGTGCTGTGATGAACATGCAGATACAGGAGTCTTTGTTATATAACAACCTCTGTTCCTTCAGGGAGATGTGTAGTAGTGGGATTCCTTGATCAGCTTGTAAATGTACTTTTAATTCTTTGCGTAATCTTGATACCTCTTTCCATAGAGGTTGTTCTAATTTACATTCCCACCAAAGTGTATGTGTTCCCTTTTCACCAATCTTTGCCAGCATCTATTGCTTTTTGATTTTTTAATAATGGCCATTCTAACAGGTATAAGATTGTATCTCACTGCGGTTTTAACTTGCATTTCCCTGATTATGAGTGATGTTGAACATTCTTTCATATGTTTGTTGGTCATTTGTATATCTACTTTTGAGAGATGTCTATTCGTGTTATTTGCCAACTTTTTGCTGGGGTTATTTGCTTTTATCTTGTTGACTTGTTTGAGTTCTTTGTAAATTCTGGATATTAGTCCTGTATCAGATGTATAGCTTGTGAATATCTTCTCCCATTTTGTAGTTGCCTGTTTTCTCTGTTGCTTGTTTATTTTGCTGTGCAAAAGCTTTTTAGCTTAATTAAGTCCTACTTACTTATTTTTGGTTTAGTTGTATTTGCTTTCGGCATTTTAGTAAAAAATTCTTTGCCTGGCCCAATGTTCATAAGAATTTTTCCTAGGCTTTCTTATGGTTTCAGGTCTGACATTTAAGTCCTTAATCCATCTCGAATTAATCTTTGTATATAGGGAGAAATAGGGATAAGGTTTCATTGTTTTTGGCATGTAGCTATGCAATTTTCTCAGTACCATTTGTTGTACAGGTTGTCCTTTCTCTAGAGCATGTTTTTATCTGCTTTGTCAAAGATCAGATGGTCATAGATATTTGGGTTTATTTTGGGATTCTTTATTCTGTTCCATTGGTCCATGTGTCTACTCCTGTACCAGTGCCATGCTGTTTTGGTTACTATGGCACTGTAATATAATTTGCAGTCAAGTAATATGATGCCTCCAGCTTTGTTCTTTTTGCTTAGGATTGCTTCAGTTATTCTGGCTCCTTTTTGGTTCCATATGAATTTTAGGATTGTTTTTCCTAATTCAGTGAAAAATGAGAAAAATGACTGGTAGTTTAATAGGAAGTACATTGAATCTGTAGATTACTGTAGATAACATGGTCATTTTAACGGTGTTGATTCTTTCAATCCACAAGCATGGGGTGTTTCTCTATTTGTTTGCGTCCTTTGAAATTTCTTTCACCAGAGTTTTGTAGTTCTCCTTGTAAAGATATTTCAGCTCCTTGGTTAAATATATTCCTAAGTATTTGAGCTTTTTGGCTGCTATTGTAAATGGAATTGAGTTCTTGATTTGATTCTCAGCTCGGATGCTATTGGTGTATAGCAGTGCAACTGGTTTGTGTGTGTTGATTTTGCATCCTGAAACTTTACCAAATTCATTTATCAAGTCCAGGAGTCTTTTGGATGAGTCTAGAGATCTCTAGGTATAAGGTCATATGGTTAGTTTACAGAGATAGTTTGATTTTTATTTTCCAATTTGGATGCCCTTTATTTCTTTTTCTTGCCTGATTGCTCTGGAGAAGACTTCCAGTACTGTGTTGAATAGAAGTGGTAAAAGTGGGCATCCTTGCCTTGTTCCAGTTCTGAGGGGAAATGTGTTCAACTTTTCTCCGTTCAGGATGACATTGGCTGTGGGTTTGTCATATATAGCTTTGTTATTTTGAGGAATGTTCCCTCTATGCCTATTTTTCTGAGGGTTTTTATCATGAAAAGGTGCTAGATTTTATCAAATGCCTCTTCTGTGTCTATGAAATAATAATATGATTTTTGTTTTTAATTCTGTTTATGTAGTGGATCATGTTTATTGCCTTGTGTATGTTGAATCACCCTTGCATCCCTAGGATAACACCCACTTGGTCATGGTGTTGAATTCAGTTTGCTAATATTTTGTGAAGTATTTTTGCATCTATGTTCATAAGGGATATTGATCTGTAGTTTTCTTTTTTTATTGTAAAGATGCGGGGTACAATTCAGGGTTAGGTATACAAATGAATATCATGCAGGTACCCTTTTTGATGAGGTGTGCCCCTCCCTCCCCTAGCAGTTTCCTTCAACTGCCAATCCCACCCCCTCCCCTAGCAGTTTCCCACTACGCCAATTCCTTTTTATAATATTATAATTGTTCAAGGTCTGCTTATGTGTGAGATGTACAGCTGGCAAATATTTTTTCCCTTTCTGTGGGCTGTCTCCCTGCACACTTGATGGTTTCTTTTGCTTTGGCTTTGGTATCAGAATGATACTGGCCTCATAGAATGAGTTAGGGTGGATTCCCTTTTTTTCAATCTTGTGGAATAGCTTCAGTAAAATTGATACCAGTTCTTCTTTGAAGGTCTGGTAGAATTCAGCTGTGAGTCTATATGGTCCTGGTCTTTCTTTTGTTGGGAGACTTTAAAATACTGAATTTTGCTTCTCCTTATTGGTCTGTTCAGGTTTCTATTACTTCTTGATTCAAGGTTAAAGGATTTTATGTTTCCAAGAATGCATCCATTTCTCCTAGCTTGTCTAGTTTGCATAAAAGTGTTAATTATAATCTTGGGTGATTTTTGAATTTCCATCGTATCAGTTCAATTTCTCCTTTATTATTTCTGATTGAGCTAATTTGAATCTTCTCTCTCCATTTCTTAATTATTTTAGCTAGGAGTATATCAATTTTGCTTATCTTTTCAAAGAGTCATTTATTTTTGTTTCATTGATCCTTTGTATTGTTTTTTCATTTTAATTTAATTTAGTTGCACTTTGATTTTTGTTATTTCTTTTCATCTGCTAACTTTGGGTTTGGTTTGTTCATGTTTTTCTAGTTCCTTGAGGTGTGATATTAAATTGTCAGTATGTGATATTTCCACATTAACGTAGGCCTAAAGTGCTATAAATTTCCTCTGAGCACAACTTCAGTTGTTTTCCAGAGCTTTTAATAACTTGTTTCATGGCTGTCATTCATTACAAGGAATTTTTTAAGTTTCCATCTTGATTTCATTGTTGACCCAAGGATCATTCAAGAACAAAATGTTGAATTTCTATATCTTTGTTTGGTTTCACAAGTTCTTCTTGGAGTAAATTTCTAGTGTTATTACACTGTGGTCTGAGATGGTGCTTATATGATTTTGATTTGTTTGAATTTATTGAGACGTGATTTGTGGCCTATCATATGGTCTGTCTTTGAGACTGTTCCATGTGCTGATGAAAAAAATTTGTATTATGTCATTTTGATATGAACTGTTCTATAAACATGAGTTTGATTTCCTCTAGAGTCCTGTTTAACTTCAATGTTTCTTTACTGACTTTCTGCCTTGATTATCTGTCTCTTGCTGTCAGTGGACTGTTGAAGCCTCCCACTATTATTGTATTGCTGTCTAGCTTAGGTCTAGTAGAATTTGTTTTATAAAGTTGGGGACTCTGATATTATGCATACATATATTTAACATTGTTATGTCTTCTTGGTGGGGTGATCCCTTTTTCATTATATAATAGCCATCTTTGCCTTTTTTTACTGTTGTTAATTTAAAGTCTATTTTATCTGATATGAGAATGGCTACTCCTGCTAATTTTTTGTTTTCTATTTGCATGGAATATCTTTCCCAACCTCTTTACATTGAGTCTATAGGAGTCATTGTGAGTTAAGTGAGTATTTTGAAGGCAGCAGATATTTGAGTGTTTATTTTATCCATTCTGCCACTCTATATCATTTTTTAATGGGGCATTGAGACCATTTACATTCAGAGCTAATAATGATATGTAAGGTACTTTTCTATTCATCACATTGGTTGTTAACAGGTTGATTTGTTTATTTTCTCTATTATGATCTTCAGCATTTTTCTACTGGTATATTTCAACGTTTTGTTTCAGTATTTAGGACTCCTTTGAATATTTCTTGTAGAACCTGTCTAGTGGTGACAAAAGTGTTTGCTTGTCTGTGAAGGACTTCATTTCCCCTTCATTTATGGAACTTAGCTTTATGGGTTACAAAATCCTTGGCTGACAGTTATCCTGTGTGAGGAAATTGAAGATGGGGCCCCACTTTCTTCTGGCTTGCAGGGTTTTTTGAGAGGTCTGCAGGTAGTGTGATAGGTCTGACTTTGTACGTGACTTAATGCATTTGTCTAGTTTGTCTTAAAATTATTTCCTTCAAATTAACTTTGCATATTCACATGATTATATGCTTGGTATGACCATTTTGCAATGAATCTTCTGGGGATTCTTTGGGTTTTTTGTATTTGTATGTTTAGATCTATGGCAAGGCCAGGAAAGTTGTCCTTCATTATTCCATCAATTAGGTTTTCCAAACCTGTTGCTGTCTTTTCTTCCTCAGAAACACCTATGGATCTTAGGTTTGTGTATTGTACATAATTGCACATTTCTTGGAGACTTTGCTCATCCTCTTGATTCTTTCTTGTTTTTATTGTTGTCTAATTGGGTTTATTCAAAAGCTTTGTCTTAAAGCTCTGAGATCTTTTATTCTGCTTGTTCTAGTCTACTGTTAAAACTTTCCATTTCATTTTGTATTTCCCTAAATTCTTCTTTCATTTTCAGAATTCCACCTTTTTTTTTTTTAAAGGTGTCCATATCTTTGGAGAATTTTTCATCCATGTCCTGGATTTTGTTGTTGTTGTTGTTGTTGTTTTTCAGTTTTATCCTGACCAATTTTATTATCAACCTTTTGAATTCTATGTCTGAGATTTCAACAGTTTCATTTTGGTTAGGGTTCATTGCCAAAAAGTCGATGTAGTCTTTTGGGGATGTTGGAGAACTCTGTTTTTTCATATTGTCAGAATTATTTTTCTGGTTTCTTCTCATTGAAGTATATGATTTCTTCTAATTTGATGTTGACAGGCAGCTGATATAGACACTGTAGAGTTCCCTTGGTTACATGTAGCCTTGGTGTTGTGAGTTTCTCAGTTGCCAGATGTGACAGCCATGTGCTATGTACTTGCAGTAGCTCATGGTGTTCTGAGTGGCTGGAGTGGCTTGGAAAGTGTCGCTAGCTGATGCTCAGGATTTCGCCTTCCCCAAAGCTGCTGTGGTTGGTTGTACTGTTGACCTCTGACCAGGCAATGGAACTTGTTGGAGAAAGCCGACTATGATAGTGGCTGTAGGGTTTCTCCTTGATGAGTATTGCTCTAAGGAAATGCCCAGCCAGCTTAGGCTGAGGGCAGGGATCCAGGGATTTCCCAAGTTTTTCTTTTAAGCCTTCTGGGGCAGTACAAGGGAAAGGAGATGCAGCACCCCCAGTGGGAATTCAAAGGGTGTTCCAAGCCACTGGAGTAATGCTGTTGCGTCAGGCCCAGAAGATTTCACAAGAGGAGAGGTTGCTGTGGCAACATGTCCCACCCAGCCCCTGCCTTGGCCTCAGACAATCTGCCATCTGAATGTTAAGATGCAGCTAGCTTCAGAACCTCAGGTGTTCTCAGGCAAACCACTCAGCCAGAAAATATCTGCAGCTATGGCGTTTGCGTTGGGGCCTCTTCCCTCTCAAGCTGGCTGGAAAGCAACCACACTGCCCTGCAAAGTACAGGTTCTTGGGAAATGGCGGTTGGCACTACTCAAGGCTTTTTTCCTACACCATTTTATGACAGAGCACAGTGTGGGGAAGTCAGTTTCCCATGAGCATCTGGAGTCCCACAGGTTCAGGAAACACTGCAAGTTTGAAGGAGGAGCACAGATCTCCCAAATTTCCGTCACTCACCTACCCCACTGTGTCTGGAGACCCGGGTGGACTGGTGGTTCAGGCAAGAGTTTGGCCAGCTTCAGACCAGGTTGGCGGATATTTTTATTCTTCTCTGTACTACGTGGTTATTATCATTCCTTTGTAGACTCATGGGCCATGCCACTGGATCTATTCCTGTCTGAGTGCTGAGGAACCACCCTCTATTTTGGTTTACTCTGTAAGAGAAGCTCACTCATCCGGGCTCAGTGGCTCAGCCTGTAATCCCACTCCTTTGGGAGGCTGAGGTGAGTGGATTGCCTGATCCCGCGGGTTCGAGACCCGCCTGGGCAGCGAGACCTCACCTCTACCATAAATCAAAAAATCAGCTGGGCGTGGTAGCGCGTGCCTGTAATTCCGGCTACTTGGAAGGCTGAGGCGGAAGGATGGCCGGAGCCCAGCAGGTCGAGGCTGCGGTGGGCGGGAGCGGCCACTGCACTCCAGTCTGGGCGACAGAGTGAGACTCCAACTCAAAAAAAAAAAAAAAAAAAAAAAGAGAGAGAAGCTCACTCTAGCTGCCTCAAGTTGGCCACCTTAATCCAGAACTCTCAAGTTTTAATATTTTAATTAAAATATTTGAAGAATCTAACTTAATTTTTCATATATGTTAATGTGTTATACTGAAGAAGGCATATCATAGTATCAAAAACAAAAATAAAGCTTCTACTCCAAAATATTTTCACTATGTTAATATAGAAATATGTTTATTTAATTATCCAAACTAACAGGTGCCTTTTTTTCTATATTTTATTTTGCGTGTATGTGTGTTTTGTTGTAACTTAAAAATAACGTTTTATATTAAGTTTTTATTGAAGTATTTATTCCTGTTAGAGATAGCTTAAATTTTACATAACATATAAATATTTGACTCTTACAAAGTTTTCAAAGTAAAAAGAAAATTTATTTCAGCATTAAATCAAAATAATGAAGCATTTAAATATCTATAGTGAATATATCATTCATATTTTTCATGAACACAGTATAAAAATGACCTAATTTAAAAACCATGTCTAACATAATCTAGGTGCCAGTCATAGAAGAAAAATAATCTGTGAAGTATTAAATGCATTTTTATCTTTTATTAGTAAGATATTGTTGCTGTAATAATAAGTCTTCTGGGGAGGAAGGTTTTTATTCCTGAGAAAAAAGCAGCTTTTCCCACTATATGCAAGTCCCCCTTACAAGCACTCAGACATGTCTTATAATTTAACCTTCGTGAGCATCAGACAAGCATGAAAATACATATACATACCACATACATTTTCCTTAAGAAACTAAGAGTCTGTGTTATATAGACCACCTTTTCCAGGACTGGTTTTTGTTTTGTTTTGTTTTGTTTTGTTTTGTTTTTTGAGTTGGAGTCTCACTCTGTTGCCCAGGCTGGAGTACAGTGGCATGCTCACAGCCACCCCAGTGTCTATCTGCTGGGTTCAGGCGATCCTTCCACCTCAGCCTTCCAAGTAGCTGGAACTATAGGTGCACGCTACCATGCCTGGCTAATTTTATTTATTGTAGAGATGCGGTCTCACCAAGTTACCTGGGCTAGTCTTGAACCCACGGGCTCAGGCAATCCACTCACCTCGGCCTCCGAAAGTGTTGGGATTACAGGCTAAGCCACCAAGCCCAGCCACAAGGACTGGTTTTTATCATAATAAGTGTTAGGTCAAACATGGTTTAGAATGGGAGGAATGAGGGTTTGACTTGGCTTGTTGGTCACTGTCTTGAAGGGTGATGCTGGTAGGTGAAGCAAGTATGAAACTACTTTGATCACTCTGAAAACTCCCATTAGGAGCAGTGACTCCTGCCTATAATCCAAGAAATTTGAGAGGCCAAAGCAGGAGGAGCGACTGAGGCCAGGAGTTCTAGACCAGTTTGAACAGCATAGCAAGGCCACCTTTCTTTATTAAAAAACAATAATAATAACTAGGTGTTAGCTAATCAGGAGACTGAGGTGGGAGGATTGCTTGAGTCTAAGAGGTCAAAGCTGGAGTGAGCTACAGTCTTGCCATTGCATTCCATCTTGGTCAACAGAGGGAGACTCTGTCTCAAAAAAAAAACTCATTAGATTTTGCATTTCATATTCCCTGCCTTCCCCCCTCCCTCAGATCACACATATTCATTTTGTTCTCCTCTGCTTGATGCTCTGCTCTCTTTGGTTCTGTCCAGCAGCATCTGTGTCTCAGCTGATTCTCGCCAGTAGTCAGCTCCTACCCTTTGTCCTACCACACAAGCTTATTTCACTTAGTCTTGGACTGCAGTGTGCACCTCTCTGCAAGCTCCTTCCCACCTAATTTTCTATATATCTCACTTCCAAAGGCTTCTTCATAGTCACTGTTTAGGCTTATACTTGGCTTCCCAGTTTAGAAAAATTATTTTCCCATCCTATTTTCATGATCATGATTTAGCATGCAGAATCGAGTGTAGCACTGGAGCTTTTACCACAGAACATCATGGATGTGGATGAAAACTGAGCAAACACACTTTTGAGTTTTGTTTTGTTTTGAGACAGAGTCTCACTCTGCCACCCAAGCTGTAGTGCAGTGGCAGAACCATGTCTCACTGTGGCCTTGACCTCCTGGGCTCAGACGATACTTTCACCTCACTCTCCTGATGGTTGCCACTGTGCCCAGCTAATTTTTTACTTTTTTGTAGAGATGAGATCTCACTATGTTGCCTAAACAGGTCTCAAACTTCTGGGCTCATGCAATCTTTCCGCCTCAGCCTCCCAAAGTGCTGGGATTACAGATGTAAGCCACTGAGACTGGCAGCAAACACACTTAAAAACTGTGTTGGTTTTCAATAATTTTACTTCTAAGCAGGCTAGTTACATCCTGAAACTCTTGGCTTGGGACAATTTTGTATAGCGAGAACGGTTTCTTACTCTGTGAGTTCTTTACCCCTTCTAAGGTCTCATCCTATATAATTCCTCTGTTTTCATTGACCAGACTATTTACTCTTACCTCATTCTTTCCAATATCTACAGAAAGCTGAAACATTTAGCTTGGATGAGGACTGATGTGGACTTTGGTTCAAGAAACAAATTTTAAACATAGCTTTTTATTTTTTCTTCTTCTTCTAACTTTCCTTATTTCTGAATTTTTTTTAATTTTTATTTTAAAGATGAGGAGTGCAATTCAGGGTTACCTTTTTTCAAGAGCACATTATATGCCACACACAATTGTAAGTATCCACTAGAATATAAGCTCCATAAGGGCAGATTTTTGTCTGATTTATTCGCTCTCAATACCTGGAATCTTATTGTGCCTGCCACAAAGTAGTTGTGCAGTAGAAATGTTTTCTTTTTTTTAAGTAGAGTCTTTATTATTCAGGAAAAACCAGACAAACAAACAAAAAGTTTTCCAATCACACAGGAAGGTTATGGGTAGGTGGAGGTGTCTGTTCATTCAGCCCCTGCCCCCAGCCCATGTGGTTTTGGCAGTAGTAAGGGGTGTGGGGTCATGGCCCGAAAATTAAAAAACGGTGCACGTGTGTATGGGAAGGGGCTGGGAACGTCACAGTGGGAGGCCATTTCATCACATTTCTTGTTGATCAAACCATCATGGACCTTTTCTTGGCCCATGAGCAGAACTAGTGTCTTGGCCGTCATGGTGACAGTGACATTGAAGGCAGGGGCTCCTTCGAGGCTCTTGGTACTAAGATCCATGGTAAATGCCTCATCCTGCAGCAGTGAGTCCCAGATCACAGAACATTTCTGGTCCCCAAGTGTCAGTCCCTTCACAAAGAAACTTGACCGGTCTTGGCCAACCAGGACACAACCTCAGCTGGCGTGATGTTGTCGAACGTTTCACCTGAGTGGTGGCCCAGATGGAGGGTGACTCCTTCTAGCCCACGATGGCCGCGTCCTGGCAGGTCTTGTCCGTCATGAGGTTGTCAAGGCAAGGGCTCCACCTGGCCAGGACACTGCTGGGAGTGGGCGGTG
>NW_007249926.1:889460-908244 GCF_000164805.1 Carlito syrichta | reverse complement strand
CTGTTTACACACACACACACACACACACACACACACACACACACACACACACACACACGGAAACTGAGTGTGTTCACTCATTCCCTACACTCTGCCTGAGGTTGACTGTGGATAAAGAAATCTGATCGAGCAACCTACCTCTTTTTTACCATTCACAGCAATGGTAACTTTTCTGTTCATTTTAGAGAAAAAAGCAAACACATATATATATATGCTTTTGTATTTACTGAATGGAATTTGGTGGGGCCCAGAAAGCAATACCCTAAAATGAAGACCTTAGAAGTAGCTCTCTCTAACCTCCTCCTGCCCTTTGGCCTCTCGTTGTCTCCCAAGGCTGGCCATAGAAACTGGAATCCCTCTTCCCCAAAGCCAAGAGTAAAACCTAAAATTGTTACTCTAACTTTCCCTTCACCTTTCTGTGTGAAAACTGACCATAAAGAAATTACATGACCTACCTTGTTTCACTATAGGTCACAGACTCTTATTCTGGAAAGGGTCCTGCTCCATGCCCAGGAGGAAAGAATTCAAGCTCAGAGAGGCCAAGAAGAGTCTAGACAGACAGGCCTTCTTGGGTGTCCCCACTTAACCTATCAGCATTAGATCATATCCCTTTTTGTCCAATCCTACTTCTACATGGCTGTCCATATTTTGATGAACCTAAGCTTTCAAATGGACAATTTCCCCTGTATCTTTCATCTTCATTCAAAATGTGTATGCCTTTTGTCCTATTAATCAACCTGCCTTATGTCAGTGATTGTTCTGCAAACCTTCAGAGGGCCAAGGGAAAAGATTTTCATTGGCCCTCACACTGTCAGTGGGGGAAAATAGTCTTCGTTGCAAAAAGTGTTCTTTTGTGGCAAGTTTTAAAGACAGTATCCAGATACACTTTCTGGGCAAGGAAGGAGAAAATGAGGAAGACTGACCCACTACGGAACAAGAGCAAAAGGTTGGAGAGCCTATGTTTTTAGAAAAGCATCCCCCTGCTTGTTGAGATGGCTTCAGTGGCCACCTCATTTCCTCTGAAGGTTTGCTGAACAATCACTGACATAACACAGGTTGATTAATAGAAAAGGCATACACATTTATTCAATGTGTATACACTGGAGCCTTCAGAATGAAGACCAAAGACACAGGGATAATTGACACAAACAGGGTTCATGGTATTATTATCTCCACTGGTAACATGCAGGCAACTCAAGAAACCCTGTAGTCTCCCCAGGTCCTCTCTGTGTCATAAATGAGGTGGTCACTGGAGCCATCTCATCAAGCAGGGAGATACTTCTGACAACACAGGTTCTCCAAACTTCTGCTTTTGTTCCTCAGCAGGGCGGTCTTCCTCTGTCCTCTTGAGTTGTCTGTGTGTTACCAATGATATGATATCATGAACCTTGTTTGTGCTGAAAGTTGACTCTTATAATTAACACTTCATTTTGAACTCAGAGTTCATGTGCTTAATAAAACTTGTCTCCACAACCCTGATCTCTACTGGAGCAGCAAAACCTTGTTTAAGACATTCAGAGAGCGTTTCATGACTCAAACCTATCCTAAAATTTTGTCAAGAGGGGAGCTGAGGAGGAGTGAAATCTTTCAAATAGGGGGGATTAACTTTGTGTTACATTTTCTATTGTCAGTAAGTTGGGAATTTTAACAGTGTACTGTGAGCCTTTAAAAAAATCCAGTAGTTCCCTTCCCCTACCTTAGGGAGGTGAATCTTCTTGTTCTTTCTCACTCTCTCCCAAATTTACTTTCTAAGTAAACTATATTTTCTAATCTAAAAAAAAAATTCAGTGGTAACTGTATGTTTGGCAAGAGGGTATATTTATTTTTACACTATAGACATGTGTTTTTTGAAAAAAGCCCAGCTAAAACGGTTACTTTAGGTGAAATATTATTTGAGAAATGAAACTGGAAGTGAATCCCATTTTGAAAAAACACCCCTTTGTAAGGAAGACAAGTACTTCTGCCCTACTTATTCAAATTCAGATCCAAGATGAATTTATTAGTCCAGTGGTTCTCAACCTTGCTGCAAGGAGCTCTTTAAAATTACTTATCTCTAGACCTCACCCCAGGCGAATTAAATTAGAATCTCCAGATAGGAAGCCCATGTCACAGTATTTTTAAAAACTACTCAGTGGTTCTAATGTACAGCTTGGCTTAAGAGAACAATTGATCAGGTCTTTTGCTAATCCATAACTTTCAAAAAAATAGTATTCCGGAAGTTTGTTTGTCGAGCAGTTGTTTACATTTGGGAATACATTTTCTCAAATGAACAATGTTATACATGGTGTTTAATTCCCCAGGCCTTTCCATAAAAGCTTAATTAAGCCCAATGTATCTGAAGCTTAGTACTCTGCTAATGGAATTATAGAACTTAATCAGTACGCATAACAATGTTGCTGTAAAAATAGACTCAGAATTCTAATGGGGAGGGGAAAAATATAAAAATCTGATCACTGCCTACAGCCCAGCCGAGGTTCCCTGTTTTGCGTGTGCCTTCCATGACATACCCCACTCCCCAACACACACACACACCCTTCTTCCCTTGTAATCATTAAGAAGGTTTGAAGGTCCAGAACAGGGTTTGCTGTAGTGTCCCTGCTTTTCTCCCACCAGATAGAAATGAATCTGCTAGCTTTCCTTCCACTGTTGTACTTGTTGCTATAGTACAGAAGATCCTTCCTTCTATGGACACACATAGAGAACCTGATTTTCTTGCTCTCTCTCTCTCTCTCTCTCTCTGTGTGTGTGTGTGTGTGTGTGTGTGTGCGTGTGTGTGTGTGTGTGTGTGTGTGTGCATTGTTGTTGTTGGTTTGTTTTCTTCTCCTCTAAGCTTCCTTCTTGCCTTCTTAAAGAGATGGTGTTGTTTCCTGTTAGCAATGCAAAATAGACAAGGGTTAAAAATGATTTTTCTCCTATGCTCATTCCTCTCCATTTTTTAAAAAAATCTTTTCACATTTACCCTATAAGTACAAAGTTCTTATCGTGTGTCTTCCAAAACAGGACACTTTATTTGAAAGTTAAAAAAAGGTACTAAATAATTGCACCGGGATGACATAAGTAAACCAAGACAATCCTAGGTTTTGGGGGTGTTTGTTTAGTTTTGCTTTTAAAAGCGGTCTTCCCTAAATGTGAAGGTCCTTTGGTCATGCAAAAGATTGAAGTAAGATTCTTTTGCATTTCATCATGGATACTGAATGCAGGCAAGGACTTTCAATGAAAAGGTAGGAAGGAGGTTGAGTGAGGAGTGTTACTATTGTCAGGGATATTTATATACTAGAGTAAGGAGAGGAATGAACCCCCTTTGTGCTGTTACCCATGATCTGTTCCATCTTTATTTTTCCCTCAGTCACTCAAATCACCAACACTGGTCCAGCGGCCCTGCCTTAGAGTGACTTTTCATAATGAGATGAAGTGGGTGGATGGGGTTGGAGAAGATCCTACCTAAGAGTATTATGAGTGGAAAAGAAATGAGGAAGAAAACATCAGAGGGGTTACGGGAGATGAGAGGAGAATTTCTGTAGTCATTGAGTCACCCAGAAATATGATGACTATTTTAGGGGAGGGACTTTCTTTTGTAAATTACAAAAGTGATTTAGACAAATCAAAATGAGAGCTGTTCATAAAATCTGAATGCTAAGAAAGTGAATACATAAAAGAGAGTCCTGAGAGCTTGAGAACTTTTTATACTACTGCTTTTTGTTCAAAAATACTAAAATTGATTAAGCTGGGTTTCTGTTTCTTGTTAAGCAGACGTCTTCCCATGTCCCTTTTCCAATTGTATGCATATGGTTGGCATCTACTTAGTCCAACCACACTGACAGATTCTGGTGTCCCAAATTCGACTGGCAGAGAGTTCATCTCTACTTATGTGGACATCTGTTGAAGGACATTTCTATCCCTTTCTACATAGCAAAGATGGAAAAAAGGAGCTAGGGAAATCAGTATGTGAAATGTCAACCTCATGGCATATTGATTTTTTTGGATTTACTTATCTGCACCTCTGGGAATCTCACTCATATGACACTTGGCACAATTACCCATTCAACCTTATGTACTGGGATTTTGAATGCTTTCCGTTTTGAGCAGGCTGGCAGTTTGTCCAATACAATTGATCTTGCCATTATTTTCTTTCAGTTTGAATTTATGATCTAATGATCAATTTGGTACCTAGGGAACTTTTGAAATTGAACTGATTTACTCTTCTTTTTGTATTGTCATTTTGTTTTGGGGGGGTTTTTTTGGTCTTATTTTCCTCACAATGGTCTCACTATCTCTAAGACATTTGATAATCAAAGTAAGTATTTGACCTTCATAAAAAATTAATTAGCAATGTTGGAAATGACCAGTTACTGTTATTTAATATGGTTAGGAATAATCCATCTTAAAAATCAAGAAGAGTTTTTATAAAATTATATCAGTTTTATTAAACTTTTAATAAGATATGTCAAATGGATACAAATGTCAGAAACCAGTAGAATGAATGCATAAGACTAATTTCAAAAGAGAGTTGAGGTATTAACAAATAGCTATTAGTGCATTCTATCTGGTAGGCACTTTAAACTTTATAAATGTTTTACTTAATCTTCATGATTGATGGGTTTTAGGACATAGGTTTGAATCATAATGCCAAAAGACACAACCCTGAACTCCATGATCCTAAATATTGAAATTCCAAAAGATCAAAATATCTGAAACCTAAAATCCCTGACATCTAAAAATCCAAATATCACAATCACAGAACAGTTGTATCATATTAGGTGAAACTATTACCTTGTTATTGTCTTTAATTTCTAAATTAAACTATTACCTTGTTATTGTCTTTATTTAGAAATTAAATATGGTTTAAAGAGACTCTCATGGATGCCAAACTTACAAAGTGCAGACTTATGGACTTAATTGTAGGTGTCAGCTTGACTGGATTAAGAAATATCTAGAAACCTGGTAAAACATTCTTTGGGGTGTCTGCAAGATGTTTCCAGGAGATATTAGTGTATGAGTCTGAGTGGATTCGGTGGGAAAAAGCTGCCCTTAGTGTTGGTTGGCACCATCCAGTAGGCTGGGGTTCAGATAGAACAAATCTAGAAGGCAAATTGGTTTGTCTCTAAGAGCTGGTATAGATTTTCTTCTGCTGCCTTGGACATCAGAACTCCAGGTTCACCAGCCTTTGGATCCCAGGACTTACACCAGTGGCCCCAGGTCTTGTGCCTTTTGGCCTGAGTCACGGTACTAGCATCCTGAGGCCTCTAGCTTGTGGAAAGCTTAACATGGAATTTAGCCACCATAATTATATGAGCCAACTCCTTCATAAATCCTATCTCATGTATTGATATACCTATCCTATTGATTCTGTCTCTCTGGAGAACCCTAGCTAATATAAATTTGGAATTGGGGAATTAAATATAATTCCTTCTTACTGTATTTCTGATAACACAATGGAAGAGATCCTTGAATTTATTCCCTTGCAAAAAGGCTATAAGGGCACAAGACTACTTAAGAGCGAAAGATAAAATTTTAAAAACTAGTTATTATTGGTGCTGGGAAAGCAAAAAGATCACAGAATTGTGATAGTTGAGCCATAACTAGACCTTCAAATGGACATTATATACCTAAAAAAATGTGTAGACCACACCACTCTCTAAGTACAAATTATTGTACTTAGAACTCTTTAAAAAATTTTAACACAATTTATACCTCTAGCATTGAAAATGATGCAAAGATAAAATATATAACAGGGAAGTTTGTAAAAATGTTGACAATTGAAAATAGTAAAAGAAAACTAAAAAGAAAAATAAAGGAAGAAATTTAAAAAGAAAATTCAATAAGTGAAAAAAGTGTCAACTTCTCAGGAGCGGAACAGATCATGGGTAACAGCACAAAGGTAGTCCATAAAAGCTGACCAATTGTCATGATCATAAACTGTATTTTGTGGTCATGCCAAGATTAATTATGTACGACCTCTGCCCCTTCAAATATAGCATCGTATTGTCTTCAAAAAATGCCCTTTGTTGGAGAATAAAACTAATTTGAAAAGCTCAGTGACCCTCTGAAGCAAAGACACTTGCTGATATTGAACTCCCTCCAGTGTTAGAAAACACATTAAATGGTGAACTCTTCTAAATTAGGAATTTATCTGTCCAAGAACGTATTTACCCCTAAGTCTAATACAGGAAAAACTAGCACATGCTTAACTTTGGCTAGTGGATGGCATAGGTTTATCAACTATGTAAACTTCATACCCCTGTTGGATTCAAAAATTGAAAAACTTGCCTGCTTGTTTATGTATTAATGCCTGAATAAAGTAAAATGCTTTATAAATGCTTAATTGAAGGTTGGGTGGTCTTTGCAGATGAAAAATGGATTGTAATTGATCCCCCAAACTGTAATGACAGATTTGAAATTAGGTATGGCCAAGGATTCTAAAGTGAATTTCTAAGTGTTACCAATAAGTTTGTTTCTTCCATTCGACCCAATGCCGTTGGTGGAAAATTCATATAAGTGGATTGAGCACACTGTATGGCAACAAGGAAAACTTCAGTTTAAATATGTGCCATTTGACTGCACTGAGATTCTCTTCAGCTGATGCCGTTCTAGGAGTCTTAGTAAATTAAAGCCAAATTTGTCTGAAGAAGTCAGCAAAGTTACTGACTGGTTCAAGAATAATTATGTGTACCGTAAGATAAGATATGATGGTTTCCACCAAATTTGCGTTCTGTATATGAGTGCCTGTGAAATGAATTTTCATGTGTCCAAAGCAACATAGAAGCACAGAAGATGGAAAAATTACTGAGGAATCCTCATGTTGGAGTATATCCAATTTCCAAAAAAGCAGTGCCACATAGAAAATAAATGTGCACATATTCTCTGAAGAGAACCATGCCCTAAAAGAAAAAAGTAGGTGTTAATCATGATATATGACCACATAATATAGTTTATGATCACAACAATTGGTCAGCTTTTATGGACCACCTTTGGGCTGTTACCCATGATCTGTTCCATCCCTGAAGTAAGACCATTTTTCACATGTTGAATTTTCTTTTTAAATTTCTTTCTTTATTTTCTTTTTATTTTCCCTTTACTATTTTCAATTGTTGGCATTAATTATAACAAATTCCACTGTGTTATATATTTTACCTTTGTATCATTTTCAATACTAGAGGTATAAATTGTGTTAACATATTTTAAAGAGTTCTAATTTGTTTTATGCATTTTTTGCTAATTTGACACCACAACAGTGTATTATCACAACATTTACTCTGTGTGTAAGCACTGTACATATATATAAAAATGTTGAAACTTTCCTAGGAAATGACAGTATGTCCTATTTGTACATCTGCATTTATGAGGGATAATATTTCTTGAGATCTAAGACTTTTGGATGACTGTATATGTGGTAGTGACCTATCAAGGATTTGATTGATCTCATTAAAAACAACAACGACAACAACTTTGTTCCTCATTGTCTTTCAGATCACCACAGTTATAAAGTTGGGTATGCACGATTACCAACCATTGTGATATGCCTTCACATAGTTCCCTTTTTGACCTGTTTCTTTATGACTGCAGTTCATCTGCTCATAACTGTTATACCCATCTGACTGTCCTTCCTTAGTGTACCTGACTGTTCATACTTTCAAAAACAAATGTACATTACAATTGCTTATTCGACAGTGGAAAGTGGCCTGTGAAGTGTTCTTTCATGTTTTTACATGTTTCTCTAACAAATCCTCTTTTGCCAGGCTCGGTGGCTCAGCCTGTAATCCCGCGCTTTGGGAGGCTGAGGTGAGTGGATTGTCTGAGCCCGCGGGTTCGAGATCCGCCTGGGCAACTTGGCGAGACCTCATCTCTACAAAAAAATAGCCGGGCGTGGTAGCATGCAACCGTCGTTCCAGCTACTTGGAAGGCTGAGGCGGAAGGATCGTCGGAGCCCAGCAGGTCGAGGCTGCGGTGGCCGGGAGCAGCCACTGCACTCCAGTCTGGGTGACAGATGAGACTCCAACCCAAAAAAAAAAAAAAAAAAATCCTCTTTTAAAAATGTATATAAGTATCTTCAATAATTTTTAAATTATCTTTTCCAGAATTGTATTTTTTGGATTTGACCTTTTTGGATTTCAACATTTGGGATTACGAAGTATGAGATTGTGTCTTTGAGGATTCAGATTGGCTCCTGTTCAAAAGTTCTGTAGAATTCGGGAATGTGGGAGTATAAAAGAAGGTTAGAGTAGCTGGAGGAGAATGAGGAGGGACATGGGACTAGGTAAGGATACTAAACATAATAGGCCATGAATCATTGATTTGTCTCTGCCTAAGTGTACTCATAAACCAGTGCAGTAATTAAGGAGGGACCAATATAGTTAAATAGGTACAGATGAGTTGGAGATGATGCAGCCCATGGTGGGAATGGTGAGGACACTTAAGAATATGATTGCAGTTCAGGTGGGACTTTATGGTTGCCTCTACTAGGGAAAGGACATTGTTAAAGAGAGAAGTACTGATCTGAGCGATGGTGAGAGGGAGAATGGACAGGACTTGTGCAAGATTTGTAATTGGGGGGTAAGGATAATATTAAGAATAGCATCTGTTATTTTGTGTTGCATAAGTGAACACACAGCAGTTCCATTTAGGATAGGAATTTTTGAAAGAGGACCAGCTCATGACCAGTTTGTAGTGGGTGATTCAAGGAATAACAACGTGTATTATTTTAGACATGTCGAGTTTGAAGTACTTTTTTAAATAACCAAGAGTACCACAGTTGCATAGTTGGACATATGGTCTCAGCTTAAATAAAAGGTCTGGGCTGAAGTTTATAAATATTAGCATCATCTGTCTACAGATAGTAATTAAAATCAACGATGTAAAAGATAGCACTCCAAGATGGGGAATAAAATGAGAAGATGAGGGAGTTCAGGTACTGTGGTTGGAAGCATGAAAACATTAAATGGTTGGGTGGTTAAAACAAAGTTCGACAAATGTATAAAGAATCAGTGGTCTAAATGGCAGGAGACAAAAAACAGGAATGTGCTGAATTAGATAACCAACATAAGAGAATGGATTTCAAGATAGAGTTCATAGTGTTGGTTGCTACTGTGAAATCAGGTAAGATGAAAAACTGAAAATAATCTGTTGAATAAAGTGCTATGATCAGGTAGAAGACAGATTAGGAAAGTTGAAGAATACAGGATTTGATACATACTTACTTGGTTTCATATATTCATAATATTTTATAGTCTGCTTTTCTTTTTCATAAAACACTTGTGAAGATATTTGTGTATCATTAAATATAATTCTAGTATTGTTCTACCATAGTTTATTAAATGCATTTCATATTGTTGGCCATTCCAACTTTTTTGCCACTATCAACAATCCTATAATGAGCACCCTTGCAAAATAATTATGTCCCTGGATACACTTCTAGATGTGTAATTGCAAGATTAAAATTTTTTCAATTTTTTAAATAAAGGGTTACGTAATCACTGCAACACAACTGCCAAACCAGTTAGGACCAAGATTACATAGTCTACTAACTTTTTTTCCCTCTGAGACATGAAGAAAACCTAAGTGATTTATTTTGCTTGGTTACCCATATTTAGCTTAGCCCATGTACGCCTCTGTGACAGGTTTAAGTTGAGCAACAGGAGGAGGAGATGGAAGAGGAGAAGAAGGCAAAGAGGGAAACGGAGGAGAGAAAGAGGAGACAAGGAAATTGAAGGGGAAGGGACTGACTTTTGCTCTACTCTAAGTACGTTAGTTTTTAAGAAAAAAGAAATGACGGATAGAGCAGCATTCTTTTGCAACAAGGTGAGCTAGTTTAGAGTATGAACATTTCTTCTGGCAAATGTGTTTATTTTCCACAATGCAGACCAAAATTGAAAAGCAAGCAGATGGCTCTCAATTCTACATCTGTGTACACACCTTCACCACACTGGTAATTTCAACACTTAGTGAGAGAATTATTATGAGGATAAAGCAAATAAAATATCTGGATAGGATGAATAAAGGTACTGACAGCTTTTTGCCAACCACTCAAAAATAAAAGATATCTCTCATATACCCTGTCTAAAATGGAAACAAAAATGTGTTTTAAATACCAATGTAATAAATTAGATGTAAGGCCGTTATGATGATTATAGCTAGAAGATCCTGAGATTAGCTGTTACGAGGTATCTCTAGCTGATGAATGCTTAAGACCAGTACTTCAGTGTATGAATCTCGTTGTGGTATTATCAAACTTATCTCAATCACACCTTCGTGTCTCTGCTCTTTTCTTCTGAGGTTTCAAAGTCAGAAAAGGGGTCTACCCGCATCCTGAACTTTGAAAAAAACCTCAATTTTTTTTCAGCATCATCCTAGAACACTTTATTTTGTCTTACGTTTCTATATTTGTTACTTATTTTGATCCAGTGTACTTTCCATAGTTGTTTTCATTTACTGGAATTTCTACATGACACTTAGAAATCATAGAGAATTAAGGAAGCCACTACTTGGAATTGTTTTACTTGTCTGTGAAATGGGGAATTTTGATTAGATATTCTTTTTTACTGTTGTTATTTAGTATTGGTATTTTGCCACCAATATTCTCTACCTGAAGTACAAACCTATTTACGTCTTTTTTCAGTCCAATAATCTAAGCATAAAACATGATACATCTAAATTATTTTATATTGGATGATTGCCTTATTTTTTATTTTTATTTTTATTTTACAGATGTGGGGTACAATTCAGGGTTTGGCATACAAGTGGTCATCATACAGATGAAGTTTGGTCTTCCCTTTGGTCCCCATTTTGCTTTGTTTGAGATCAGGCTTCCTTATTGGTTAGATATTTTCCAAGTTCCTTTCCAGTTTTAAAATGATATGATACTTATCTCCATCTCTTTGCATACTCTTAGGTGTTGCTTTTGTACACTTATGATAAAAGAATGTGATCTATAGTTCCCAATCTAGAATTCTAGCTTGATTGGGTCCCATTTAGCAGTATTAAGGCTTGACTGATTTGCAATGTGATGGTAATCTGGGTGTAACTCACTCAATGAATAACATAAATTGAAATGTAGTTTCTGAATCTTATATGTAAATATGTATCTATATTACATATATATTTCACACACTAATACCAGCATTATGATGAAATGCATGATAACTATACCTGTCCCATAGCTCAAAATTGGCCTGATCATAATTTATATTACTTATTTTTGTGTTGATACAGTTATAAAAATATTTGACCTATATTTTGCATTTCCTTCAAAGGACAAATTTACCGAGGTTTAAATTGCTATTCTCAGTATCAAATAAAAATAAATTGCTTGTCTTTCATCTTTACATTCATCTTGTGAACATTTGCTAGCAGAGAGAGACTTCCTTACATAGCGAATATGCTTGGTTTGCTTCCAAATAATATTCTGTGAAACTGAATTTGGTTTCATAATTTCAAATGCAGCAGAAATAAGATGAATCTTATCTTCTCTATTCCGAGAGAAGTAAATTTGTTAATCCTCTGTGCAACAGAATTAAATGGAAAGATTCAGACTTGGAGAAATTATAATTCCAGTGGCTAGAAACCCATTCTTTCTGATTTCCTTCTTGGCTATGTTACTGACATTTTAAGTGACCTGAACTAAGTAATACAAATGCATCATTTCCCTTTAGTAAAAAAGTATTGCTACTCAGGCTCACAGGGCATTGTGTAAGTTGTTAATGTTGCGATCCATATACATGAAGCCTGCTTTAAAATTATATGTATTTTACAGTCAATTTTGAAGAAAATAAAAAATTAGAAATTGAATATTTCCAGTCTTTTTTTTATATAACCATGATTTTTTTCTTACCCTCTCTCTTTCTGGCCACATGGTGTACCCTCATGAACCATCTTGGAGCATGACATTAACAATGTGAAAATGTGAAAAATATAAAGCACTCTATACATCAAAAACTTTATTAATATTACTTACCCCTGAGTATGGTATATTGCAAAATGAAAACTAATTATAGCTTCTAGACATAAAATTGGTAATCTTGGGAAGGGTTTTTTCATTAAAAAAAAGCTTCTGGTCAAGATTTCTCCTTTGGAAAAAGCATAGCTTTGGAGAGGATAGGAAGTGTCATTCATAATAAATTTCTAGCCTTAAGTGTTTCATTTTGGTAAATCATAAAGGGCTTCAGATATGGCTTCACCACTCATTTAAGCCAAAGTTCAACGGCACTAGAATCTGTGTCTTTCCAAGACAAGTGAGATATAAAAATAAAGAGAACATCAGAAGCTACAGAAGACAGTAGATAGCCCAGTAACCCTCTCCTCATCTGCATGTACAAATCTGTAGAATGGTGTCATTGTGTTAACTGTAGAATAACAGCATTAAAGTTTTGTGTGTGGGGACTATATTGCGTGCCCTCCAAGTTCTATCCCTTCAGGGAAAAGCTTTCTTGTTGTAAAATCATATGGCTTTTTTCCTGTCCATATCCCATTCATCTCTCAGGAGTGTTTGATGTTTTTCTTTGCCCCCTGGTCGTGAAGCACCACTCTCCTTGGTTTTTCTGACAACACAGTCTCCCTGATTTTGCTTCTACTTCAGTGACCGCTCCTGCTCAGTCCTTCACTCCTCTTTTCCTACATTCTTTTTCTCTGCAACCTCATACCCAAGGAATGTGCTGAATGCTGCTAACTTTAAAGTCCCTACAACCAGTCCAAATCCCTTTCTCCAGATTTAGATCTGCCCTGCCAAGTGACCATCCACTTTGGTATTCTTCAGTCACCTCAAACTTGGGGTGGTCAGATATCTCCTTCACCCCACCCTTCACCAACCACACAACCCTCCTTGCATTCAGTAGCCTGGTGAATGACCTCCCTCACCACCTCACAACACATGTGACCTCTTTCTCCCTTATCACTTGCCATTTCTACCAGCTAGCCAATGACCATTGTCAATCCCTCCTCCTCAATTTCTCTGAAAAGTAAATCAAGGACAGAACTCTAGAGCCCTTAGAATTTCTCAGCTTCTGTTCCTATTGCCCGACTTTGAACCAATATCATCTTTAAACTTGAATTTCCAGATCTTGATAGAGTAAAATATTACCTGTATTTATTGAATGTGGTGTGTACAACAATTTCACAAGACAATATGGGAAACTTCTGAGTCTAGTGTGGAATAGTCTCTCAATACATGTGAGCCATTCTTGTGCTTAGACACCATTCTATTTATTTATTTATTTAAAATGTAGGGTACAATTCAAGGTTAGTTATACAAGTGTTTACCATACAAGGTAAAATTTGGGTCACCCTTTGTCCCCACTTTGCCTGATTTGAGATCAGATACCCTTATTGATGTTGTGTTCCCCCTCCCCTCCCCTGGCAGTATCCCCCTACTGCCATTCCCTTTCTTATATGGTAAATGTTCTGGGTCCACTTATGAGTGAGAACCTGTGATACTCAGTTCTTTGTTGCTGTAATAGATTACTGAGTATTATAGGTTCTAAATCCATCCAAGTCACTGCAAAGTCCATATGTTTGTCTTTCTTTATGACTGTATGATATTCCATTGTGTATAATGTACCACATTTTTTTTATCCAGTCCAGTTTCAATGGGCAGCATGTTTGGGTCCATGTTTTTGCTATTGTGAATAGTGATGCAGTAAACATGCATGTGCAGGTATCTTTTGTTGTAGAATGATTTGAGTTCCTCCAGGTATATTCCCAGATGGGAGATTTCTGAGTCATTTGGAAGGTCAATTTCTAGTTCTTTTAGAAACCGCCACACTGTTTTCCATAGACTAGTTTGCATTCCCACCAGCAGTGTAGAAGTATTCCCTTTTCTCTGCATCCTCACCAGCATCTGTTGTTTTTTGTTTTATTAGTGATTGCCATTCTTACTGGGGTTAGGTGATGTCTCAATGTGGTTTTGATTTGCATTTCTCTGATGATTAGTAAGGTTGAGCACTTTTTCGTGCGTCTGTTGGCAACCACTGGGGAGAGAAGAATCTATTCAGTAAATGATGCTTGGAAAACTGGCTGACCACATGTATAAGACTGAAACAGGACCCCACCTATCACCATACAGAAAAATCAACTCTAAATGGATCAATGACCTAAATGTAAAACCTCAAACTATAGGAATCTTAGAAAATGCAGGAATATCCTTACAGAAATCAGAGTAAGCAACCAATTCCTGATCAAGACCCCAGATGTCCATGCCATAAGAGATGAGATAGACACGTGAAACCTCATTAAACTAAAAAGCTTCTGCAAAGCAAAAGAAACCATGAAGAGAGCAGGGAGACAGTTCACACAATGGGAAAAAATATTTGCCAAGTGTGTAACTGACAAAGACCTAACATCCAGGAACCACAAGGAACTCAAACTTGCTGAAAGAAAAAAACAAAAACAAAAAAAAAGCCCCATTAAAAAGTGGGCAAAAAACATGAATAGACACTTCTCAAAAGAAGACAGACCCGTTCTTTATCCTACATCATTCTTGCCCTCCCGTTGCAGACATCTCTCATGAGGTCACTGCAATAACCTCCTCATGGATCTCCTGCCTCAAGTCTCCTCAAGAATCCAAGCTGTCTTCCCCCTACAATCAGAGTGGCCCTTCCTAAAATACAAGGATACTTGTGTCCTTCCCCACTTAGTAGACTTTATTGACTTCTTTTCGGTTTTCTGATTCCAGCCAGCTTCTTACCCCAGTGCACATGACCCTCCAGCATGTGGCTCCTGCCTACCACCCAGCTTCCTCTCTGGCCACTCTCTTCTATCTGCCTTAGCTGTATTGACATGTATGCTTCTAGAATGTTCTTTCTTCCCAAACATGCTGTGTCAGGAATATTCTCTTTTCTTTCTTATTTATCCAGGCAAATCCTGCACATGCTTCCTCTTAGACCCTATCCCCTATTTAAATTAGGTACCCTGCTGCATGTTTTTAGAGCACCAGCATTTATTAGAGCACTTATCTTGTAGTTCTGGAATTTTTTAAAAACAATCTCTCTCCTGAGACTCTTCTGCTCAGCTTCTATCTTCTGTGACTAACCCATGTCTTATACAAAGCAGCATTTTCTTATGCAGAATAAATGGCCCCTAGGGGTAATGTTATACATTTTCAGCCTTATTCCCTTCATGGGTCTCCAAGATAGAATTTCCAAAGATGAGTCTCACTGGTATCCCCAGAGACATATATGGACAGGTTCCCAGGAAAGTATGCACCTTATGCCCCTGCAATTTAAAAATTTTTGTATGCTATTTTTGTTATCTTTGTTATTTATGTCATTTTTTCTCTTTGGCCAATGAGGAAACTAAGAAGAAAAAAGAGTTGAATGACTTTGAATCATTCATCTAATTAGAAGACAGATGTCTTTCCACTAGTTCACATTGTTAGCAAAAAACAACAACAACAACAAACAGAATGAAAAACAAACTTTGATTTATATAGCAGGGACTAATAACACCTCTGCCCTGATGAGATTTAGACCCGAGTGATTTATTTGGATATAGGAGTCTTGGAATGAAAGAAGCAGAGACATACACAGTGTCCTGTACTGAGAATGGAACAATGATGCCAAGTGCAACAGCCTTTGCAAGTAGAAAGGGAGGAAAAGAAACAGATCAGTCTTTTCAGCAATAACAACACATGTATAGAATGGCGCTGAGGCAAGTATGTCAAAAACACGAGTGTTTAAGAGGCGTTTTTCCTCAAGAGAATACTTTTATATGCTTTAAATAATTCTTAAGTGTGAAATACAAGTTATGCTTGAACTGCATATTAGGTATTTTTCCTTAAAAACCCTCAGCCTCAATATGAGGACAAACTCTGCATTTTTTATTACTTAACCAGGAGAGAATATTTTAGATATTTTTCAGCTCCGTTAAACATTAGCTCTTGACTAAAAATGTGTATGCCTAGGTGGGTGTTGATTAATGGTGCTAAGAACACTTTGTGTAGGATTTTATGCTAATTACCCTTTATACCCTAACCCGTGTCAATTTTAACAATCTAAATTAGCATTTTCTCCTAGGACTCAGTAATGTGAGAATTGTGAAATTGGCTCAGTAAGCTGAGTTAGCAGTGAGAAAATTGAGATGTTCTATATTTCTATATTAACATCTGCTGCTTATTCAAAGCGTGATCCTTTCAAAATGATGAAGATATTGAAAGAAAAATGAACAGGAATGGGAGAGTTACCACATACTTTATATTTTTGAAAAAGTTCAATATCTGACATTGTCATCAACAGTTCCAGGTAATAATGCTTGGGGTAATGGAGTTTTGATACACCATGTTTGAGAAATTGATCACATTATTATTGATATAAATATTTTAGCTTCTCTGATATTTTGGCACCAGCATATGAGAACAAACTCTCAAA
This sequence comes from Carlito syrichta, assembly GCF_000164805.1. Classification (NCBI taxonomy): domain Eukaryota; kingdom Metazoa; phylum Chordata; class Mammalia; order Primates; family Tarsiidae; genus Carlito; species Carlito syrichta. Next base: position 891,895 of record NW_007249926.1, on the reverse strand, counting down.
AACACTTGGTTATGAAAAAATATCAGGTTAAATCACAATAAAAATTAACTTTTGTTTGGTTTGTTTTTTGAAGTAGCTCAAATAGGTAGCATAGGCGTTTTCAGATAATTTTGTATAAAATAAAATACCAAACTATTCAGGAGAAAGATTTATAATAAACTTCTATCTCATAAAACAAAATATGGACTTAGATATTTTTAAAAATCTGATGCATTAGTCACAAACTACCTGGAGAAGTATCATAATCCATCATCTTAATGATCTCTTCTAGATTTGTAAACTATCCAATTTCTTGTCATTATAATCTGTAAGACCTAAGGTATAGACAACAAGTTAAAATGACACTTTATTAGAAACAAAACCTTTCAGTTTAAGATTAAGCACTCAGCTGCCATCAAGCCAAGATACAGCCAAGTACTGGCTTGGCTGTGCACACAGAGTGGTGACATCTGAACGATGTAATAGATCATTCTCAGTTCACAGTTGAATGTGTCCAAAATTATCTGAGTAGCTGAAACCTGAAAGCAGACTAATTTGGATTATTAATCAGTTGTTCTACTTTTCTCAGAATTCTGGGGGATACTCCAGTGGGGAGCAAGACTTCTCTATATCTTTCCAAGTTCCAGTGGTAGAAACAAATTCAGAGAGAATGACTGCCTCACTAGGGACTAATCTAAGAGTTGTGCAAGAGGCTGCAGAGAAGAAGGTATCGACCACTACCTGTTCCTTGAAATTTCCTGAAGAACCTATTGACTGACTCAGAGAAGAGATGGTAGGTCAGCTGTGCATGATTATGTGGGACACTTGAGCAATGTTGGGATGGGCTGCGTTCTGACATTCACTCCTTTTCTTTGCCTTGTCAACACAATCACTTGCTATGTTGCTCCTCTCTTAGCAACGTCCTATGTGGTTGACACTTCTTCTTCCCTTTCAAATCACCTTCTTAAATCCTAGCAATGTTATGTCCTTAGCCCTGTGAACTCCTTTACAAGACAGTCACAATAGAAGTTTAGACCACTCAAGAGTACTTCATTCAGGTGTGTCCTTTGTAACATCATTCACAATAGCAAAAACATGGTACCTACCAAAAGTAGACTAGATAAAGAAAATGTGGTATATATACACAATGGAATATTACATGGCCATAAAGAAGGACAAAATTATGAACTTCACAGCAGCTTAGATGGATTTAGAGTCTATAGTACTCAGTGATCTCTCACAGACACAAAGAACTGAGTATCACATGTTCTCACTCATAAGTAAACCCTGAACAATTATCATAATACCATAAGAAAGGGACTGGCAGTCGCGGAAAACTGCCAGGGTGGGGGCATACTTCATCAGTAAGGGTCCCTGATCCCAAACCAGGTGAAGTGGGACCAAAGTGAGGCCCAAGCTTTACTTGTACAATAACCATTTGTAGACCTAACCCTGAATTGTACCACACATCTTTAAAATTAAAATTAAAAAAGAATACTTAATTAAAGGTCAATTTTAAAGACTAAATGAGAGTGTGTGGCAAGAGAATAGCAGCTAAATTATTTTTAGGATCATCTCCATCTAGTCCAACAACCCCATTTTAGCAGCACAACATGTTCACACAAGCAATATATACTCCTTCAGGCCGGGCTCGGTGGCTCAGCCTGTAATCCCAACATTTTGGGAGGCTGAGGTGAGTGGATTACCTGAGCTCAAGGGTTTGAGACCCACCCGGGCAACTTGGGGAGACCTCATCTCTACAATAAATCAAACTAGAGTGGTAGCACACGCCTGTAGTTCTGGCTACTTGGAAGGTTGAGGCAGAAGGATTGGCCTGAGCTTAGCCGGTGGAGGTTGCAGTGGCCAGGAGCATGCCACTGCACTCCAGTCTGGGTGACAGAGTGAGACTCCAACTCAAAAAACAAACAAACAAACAGACAAATATATATATATATATATATATATATATATATATCCTCCCCCAAAATTGTATCATATTAGAGAAGACATACCATTGTTCACCTGTCACAAAGAACAAATATGAATATTACACTTAATATTATTCCCAAATGGCCACAATCTTTTAAAATCAGACAGGCTTGGGTTCAAATATAGCTTTTGCTGCTTAATAGCTTAATGAACTGGGACAGTTGCTCAATCTTTGGACTTTACTTTTATCATCTATAAAGCAGGCATAATGTTGGAAAGATTACATCAAATACTGGGAATAATATTGAGGACCTGTGTGTAAAAGACCTAGTACCCGGCCTGGCACAAGGGATGTACCTATGAGTTTATTTTTATTTTTATTTTTTGATGAGTTTCCTCTTCTGCCACAATTAATCTTTCCTTCCAGGCATTCTTCCTTTCACCCTCCAACAAGTGCCTATGTGACTTCTTTTTTGTTTAAAAAAAAAAAAAGGGGGGGGGGGGTTTTTTTTTTTTTTTTTTTTTTT
>NW_007249926.1:862954-888914 GCF_000164805.1 Carlito syrichta | reverse complement strand
CCACTCACCTCAGCCTTCCAAAGGCGCGGGATTACAGGCTGAGCCACCGAGCCCGGCTCATCTACTCTTTGACTTCAAAAAGCTTATGCCAGTTAGTTCCGACACTGTACCTTCAGATTAAATATTTCTCAGTAAATCTTTTATTTCTGAAGCTTCCTGGACACATTACTAGATTTTCTCCAGGCATCCCAAATCCAAGTATTTTAATATAAATGGTTTTTAACTCCATCTTGATTTCCCACACATCTAAAAAGATATGAATCCTATTCATTCCACCTCCTTAAATATCGCTTGAATCCATCTTCCCCACTTGTCTCCCATTGCCACTCTCCTACTCCAGATGTCCTCAGCCCTTTTAGTTCCTTACAGTAGCCTCCTAAACATTCTCCCTGACCCTAAGGCTCTCACTCTAGCCCACCCCACGATGTCTTCAGAATCAAGTTCCACTCAGACTGATCTTTTTAATAATGCAAACATAGCAGTATTACTCCTCTGGCTTAATTCGTTTTTTAAAAATCTCCATTACTTTGGATAGAATTTAATCTCCATTGCCCAGCATCCAAGGCTCTTCATACTGACTCTCCATTCTGTGCCATTTGCTTATTCTTCTTCCTTTGCCTGAAACAAACATCCTCCCCTGCTCGACCTTTTGAATTCCTGTCTATATTCAAAGACTCAGTTCAGGTCCTCTTAAGAGCATTCTTGATACTCCTGAGGCAAAACTGTGCTTCTTGGAATCGTATGCATTCCATGATTACAGCATTTATCCATTTGAAAGAGATATGTATGCAAGCAAATTGTTACAATCAAGCTGATGAGAACACTTTGGAAGCAGTATCTACTTTTTACTCATTTTACTTTCCCAGAATCTGTCACATAGTAGGAATTGGCATTTGAATGAATAGATGAGTGAATGAATGAATGAATGAATGAATGAACTCAATTCCTTTCCATGCTGGTCTTGGCAAACTAAAATGCATGTGGTTTCCTCCTACTTTTACTTACATGCTCAGAGACTGCTAGGTATTCCAATAGTAATGAGTTTGGCCCCTATCCATTCTTTTATTAAAATAAAGCAGGCTTCCTGCCAAACTTGACTTTAATCTTAAAAATCTCTGTCTTCAGAATAAACTTTTGCCCTCTGTCCTAGCCAGAAAAACTTCAATCATCTTGCTTTTATTTAGAGGAGGGATTGTTCTATCATTTTTCCTATATAAAGTTTTCAAAAAATCCCAGGATCTTATTAAAAATTAGATCACAGACTTTAAAGGGGATTTGATAACGAAATCATTCCCGAATAAATTTCAAGATACTACTAATGCAGTGGTTCCAGTTAGGCATCAAAAATTAAGTTTTTGTTAGATATACAGCAGATTGATACCTGTACTTTGCCTAATGGCCTAAAAGCTGCAGTGGAATGAACAAATGACTTACTATATCACAAATCTTTAATGAAGGAAAGTTGCACATCTCCAAGCTACATGTTTTCATCATTTTTTGCTTAATTTAAACTATATTCAGAACTGTACAAAGCATTTCCTTCATTTCTTCCATTGAAGCATTTACACGTCTGATATCGAAGCTATTTCTTGCAAACTTGATCTTTATTAAATATATCTGATTTACGTTCTGTAGGCTTGAGAAAGGTCAAATTAATTTCATCATCATTTCACTTTCCACTGGCATCTGTTGTGCAGCATGGTGCTGCTGTTATAAATAAGGCTTCCTTCTAAGGAACAACGTGGTGTCTTAAATTATATACAGTGCCATAAATGATTCCAACTCCCGTTCTAATCAGGCTCTGTGGTTCTGGCATGTCACATAGGGACATAGGGCCCCTCTTGAAATTTATTCTAATATGTCTTTATATTTAAAAGAATTCTACATCAGAAGTTGATTTACAAGAAAGAAATTCAAAGAACAGCACAGAAAATCATATATTCACTAAAGACATACAAGAAATTACAAGGATAGACTGGCTTTGAATATATGCATGAACATATGTATAAAACTGGTAGTTTTGTAGAAAACTATCTTTTTCAGTCGCCTATATCTATTACTGTAACCCATGAGCTGTGAATAAAATCATTAAGAAGCCTTGCAACCAAGTGAAATACCAAAATACTCTTTGGGTGGGCTATGACTGATACAAATGCAAAGATCCTTGAGCTTGAAATATAATCGACAAAATCTCGAAAAGTGGGTTTCAAACTTTGAAAAACAACAACAACAAAACAAACAAAAAACAAATTAAAAAATAAAGGAGTTAGTTTTTCTATCGTAGATGTGTTATTTTTGTGTTATATTTTCCTACTGGTTATCTTATTGATACAGATAAATTGTCAGTTTTGCCATACTGAAGCAATTTCATCATCTTATAATACTTTTACACTTTACACTCTGTTCGTGAACAAATAGCAAAACAACAACAAAACAAACAAAAAGCAATAAAAAATAAAGGAATTAGTTTTTCTATCATAGACGTGCTATTTTTGTGCTATATTTTCCTACTGGTTATTTTATTAATATAGATAAATTGTTAATTTTGCCATACTGAAGCATTTCATCATTTTACGATACTTTTATATTTTATATATTTTTTGTTTGTTTATTTGTATTTTTTTTCCAGGAGATTGCTTTGCTTGTCTTAGTATCAAAACATCATTTGAAAACAATGGCAAATTTGCTTTTTTCCTCCCAATAGTTTTTAATCTAACGCCTAAAAAAACAAAAACAAAAAAGAGATAGAAATAAATACAGGTCTTTGGTCCCAGTCTCCAACTGTGAATAGAATTATTATATCAATAAATATGTTCATTGTTGATTGCTTTTGATAACTTTTTTAAGGAATAATTTTAAGACCAATTTCTTTTATGCCTATATGCTAAATCTTCTTAAAATTAAGAATGTCTTGTAAATTTTAACAAGTGCTTTTCAGCAATCACTTTTACTAAAGGCAAAAGTAACTATAGCTGGGTAAATTTGTAAAAGCAATAATGGAGAAGAGATGGAAGTATGTATAGGGCAGAAAGGGCCATGAAAGAGGACTATCTTCTACCTGGGAAGCGTTTGCTAGGAAGGCTGCATATCAATGATTAATTAATTGGATGCCAATTTCTTGATCAGCAATTTCATGCCTCAGTTCATAATTATTATCATGTCAATTGCAAAATGTGCAGGAATATTGATAAGGAACAGAGTAAATCCCAAGAAGTGTTCGTTTAATCGAGGGAAAATCAGAAGTAAACCAAGTAGTGAAAAAATCCAATGGGCAAATAGCATACATTGATAGGACCACAAATAAGCATAAAGATATTTTCACATCCATTCCAATATCAATGCTTCCACCACCACTGTCCCTTCCTTTCACCTGGGGGCCAACGAGCAATATGGCTTTAAAGAGAGAATTCATGTTCAGCATGAACTACTTCAACCAGAATGAAGAAGAAAATGATCGACTTTATGAAAGGAAATTAGCTGCAACATTAGCTAATTTGCCTGGACATGCTTCCTGCAGAGGGAGACAAAAATAAAGGGGAAAAAATTATGAATGCTTTGTACAATAAAATGTGTGTTGGTGTGTGGAACTCAGTGACAATTTTTAAATGACACCAGAAAGTATCCAGAATGCCAAGATATGCCATTTATCTGCCATTGTAAGTATACTGTGAGCAGGAATGGTGATAAATGAAATAATTTCTGGAGCTGTGTGTCTGTTTTTGAGGTAGGAATTTGATTATAAATGGGAAGGAAAAAAAGACTCTTTACACATATGATATGGCCTAAGAGTTGAATTCATTTCCTAAAAAGAAACTTTGTCATACTATTAGGTACTTTAGCCATTTCCAATTATTTTCATGCCCAAGAAAAACCACTAGAAACCAGACAAGGTAATTTTCACTGCCACTTTGCTAAAGCCTCATATAATTTGCTACAACTGCCTAAGCCTTCATTTCCTCCTAATAACAGGGCCTTAATCCTACCCTTTGCAGGACAGTGGAAGTTATTTATGATTCTTAAGCACTACTTCAAAGATTCTAGAGAAATAAAACACACCGAAAAGGCACTTGCACACCACTTACCTGACTCTGTACAGGTCTTGTTCACCAAACTGCACAGGATTCTGCAGTTTTTGGCTAAGAAAATTTTCAATTCATTTTTCCCTGTTCGACTTTGTCAGAAATGCACCTTTCTATTCATGCACATACTTAAACTGTCTAACATCACGTGTCTGGAAAATGACAAAATATGGACACAAACTTGGGAGGTAGATGAAGAATAATACCATGGGTGTAATCTTGGAATCACAAAGTTAATAATGGGTCAGCTATAGCTAAACAAACAAACAAACAAACAAGAACGCACTAGGAAATAATTGGAATCTCAGTGCACAAACTCAAGTCTTTAAAACAAAAATTCACTTTTGTTATTTACTTTGAATAAAATCAGTTTGACTCCAACAGTCCATCCCACCAGTTTCTAAGGATATTTTCTCATAGATGCTATTGTGACTTCTTCTCCTGAAAGAGGTCAGGCTCTAAGAAGGCAATGGAGAACCCAAATATGGAGAAATGGATGAAATTTCCAGTTCATCACACTATCTGCTCGCATTCTTTTTTTTTTACATTCTTTCAACAATAAATTTTAGAACCCATGAGCATAAAGCATAAAACTTAAGAATACAAGTTCTTCTAGACTTTGAGTCTAGACTGTAGACTGCGTTACCTTAGGAGTGTTGCTCAGTTTCTCGTCTCAGCTTTAGTTCAGATGGCCCAAATGGTATGTTGTGAAACTGCATACATAACTGTCCACTGGGCAGGTGTGGTACACTCATGCCGTGTCAATGGAGTAAGGGTTGGATTTCCAGCGACAACCAGGATAGACCTCACGATGTTAAATTAGAGAAGGCGACGGAATATAAGGGGATATGAAGGGAAGATCATCTCAGGCAGAGAGAAGAGAACATGGCAAAGGGCGAACTAGAAACAGGGCTGCCAAGAGAATGAGAGCCAAAGGACTCCACGAGAGTGTGGAGAAGACGGGAATGGCCAGACCATGGGAGGACCTTAGGTAATGGTGTGTATTTTTATTTTAAGTGAGAGAAAGACGTTTTTGAAAGGGAGGGGTAACTTTGATCTAACTTACTTTAACCAATGATACCTATTTATAGAAAAAAACTGAAAGAAGGATAGCATGGAGGAAAATAGGACGCTGCAGCAGAAGACAGAGTGGGTCATTTAGGGTACAAGCAGCACAGACGACAAAAGTGTACGGAAGTGCATTGGAGAGGATGACAGCAGAGTTCACTTTCTGGGTGACTGGAGAGGGGCTGGGTATGGGAAGGAAGGGAGGAATCAACTGGGGAGGTAACAACTGGGAATAACAGGAAGGCATGTGTTTTTGGGAGGAGGGGAATGTTGACAAATTAAATGTTCCATTGGCAAAGCACCTTCATTGTCTAAGTCTACAATGTACCCTTGGAGCCGGTATGTCATTTCAACTTCCATGCTCTTCTGAGACACAGAACTCTCTGGAGAGCTTGGGAACCCTGGGACTCCACCTCTTTTGAGGGATCTCACAGGGATTCTTCATTTCACCTTGTCAGTGTTGCTGGGCTCTCAGTGTTGTGAAGATCCACAGACTTTTCCGTATTTTAGCAGGAAGCGGCTTTTCTCTTCTTCTTACTTTGCTGTCTTTTTCTTTCTCTTTTTTTCTCTCAATCCTAGATTGCTCAAAGGGATTTTTGAAAAACAAAATCTAGGAAGTACAAAGGGGGACCCAGAAGAACCTTTGGGTTCTTTTGGAGGGGCTGCCCCTTGTAGTACAGGCTTTCCCTGCTAAGTACATGTTATAGGAATGCATCAGCATCTGTGTACCAGCAAGCGTTCTTGTAAGAGGCTGTGTTTGGCTTCAGTGAATTTTTTTTTTTGGAGATTCTTTCAGTGTGTTTGTCCATTTCATGATGAGTGATTTACAAGTGCACCTGCCTATACTGTGCTAAATACTCAGCAGTTTTTGACCAAACACAACATGACCTCTATGCCCCACCCTTCTTATTCACTCCCTCTCTCCCTGAGTGCCATTTTTGTTTTTGTTTTCCTGGGTGTAAAAACCTCCAAGGGAAACATTTTGCTGATATGGAAGAGTTGAAACCATAGCAGAAACACTAAAAGGTATAAAATTGATGACTTCAAAAACTGTTTTGAGCAGTGGAAAAAGTATCTCAATAGTTTTAGTACATCAAACGCAGAATACTTTTAAGGTGACTGAAGTTAAATATGTAAGAATAAAAACATAATTTTTACATAAAAAAATTCCATTGGGGGATGGGTCTCCACTTGTATTAAAGGAAACTTCTACATTGTCCCCTCTTATCTCCTGTAAGCAATGGAGACACCGTGTTTCACACAGCTGGTACCTTTTGATTGGAGAGAAAGGGAATAAGAAATAAATGACAAGAGCAAACATAAATTAAGTTTTTAAAATATTCAACTTCTATATAATTGTCTTGAATTCCCAATTTAAGATGATAAGGCATTTTTTTCCTCTCTCTCTCTCACACACATATACACACACACATATAAGTAACAGCAAAATAAATTCAATTAACCAGCACTTACTGTTGACTGAGTATATGGGACAGCTGAACTGGTTAGCAGAAGCAGCAAAATGACTAGGAATTCAATTGAGGAACTTGAACCTATGCATATGATTGCAGAAATTAGATGACAATTCAGTTTTTCTCTCTTTTTTTATTTTAAAATTGTGGAGTACAATTCAGGGTTAGGTATACAAATATTCATTATGTAGGTACTCTTGTTGATGAGGTGTGCCCCCCCTTCCCCAGGCAGATTCCCACTACTGCCAATCCCATCTCACCATCCGCCCACACCCTGCAGTTTCCCACTACTGTCAATTCTTTTCTTGTAGTATTACGATAGCTGCTCAAGGTCCATTTATGAGTGAGAACATGTGATACTCAGTTCTTTGTTTCTGTGAAAGATCACTCAGTATTATAGACTCTAAGTCCATCCAGGTTGCTGCGAAGTTCATGATTTTGTTCTTCTTTATGTCTGTGTAATATTCCATCTTGTATATGTACCACATTTTTTTATCCAGTCCTCATTTAATGGGCAGCATGGTTGGTTCCATGTTCTTGCTATTGTGAGCAATGCTGAAATAAACATACATGTGCAGGTATCTTTTTTATAGAGTGATTTGAGTTCTTCTGGGTATATTCCCAGCAGGGGGATTATGGGGTCATATGGAAGGTCGATTTTTAGAACTTTTAGGAATTGCCACACTGTTTTCCACAAAGTCTGTACTAGTTTACACTCCCACTAACAGTGTAGAAGTGTTCCCTTTTCGCCACATCCTCTCCAGCATCTGTTATTTTTTGAGTTATTGATGATTATTATTCTGACTGGAGTTAGGTGGTATCTGAGTATAGTTTTTATTTGCATTTCTTTGATGACTAGTGAGGCTGAACATTTTTTCATGTATCTGTTGGCTGCTCATACGTCTTCTTTTGAGAACTGTCTATTCATATATTTTGGCCACTTTGCAATGGGGCTGTTTGCTTTTTTCTTTTCAGCACATTTGAGTTCCTTGTAGATCCTAGATGTTAGGCCTTTGTCAGACAAACAATTGGCAAATATTTTTTCCCATTCTATGGGCTGTCTCCCTGCTCTCTTGATGGTTTCTTTGGCTTTTCAGAAGCTAGTCAATTTGATGAGGCCCCACTTGTCTATCTTATCTCTTATGGCATAGGCACTTGGGGTTTTGATCACGAATTGATTGCCAGTTCCAATTTCCATAAAGATGTCTCCTGCATTTTCTAAGGTTCTTACAGTTTGAGGTTTTATGTTTAGGTGTCTGATCCATTTAGAGTTGAATTTTGTGTATGGGGATAGGTAGGAGTCCTGTTCCTATCTTCTACATGTAGTCAGTCAGTTTTCCCAGCACCATTTACTGAATAGGTTCTCCTCTCCCCAGTGGTTGGTGGAAGAGGCTTTGTCAAAGATGAGTTGGTTGAGAAATTGAGGTTTTGTTTCTGGAATTTCAATTCTATTCCATTGGTCTATATGCCTATTCTTGTACCAATACTAGGCTGTATTGATTATTGTAGCTTTATAATAAAGTTCAAAGTCTGGGAGTGTGATACCTCCTGCTTTGTTTTGTTTTGTTTTGTTTTGTTTTGTTTTGCTGAGGACTTTTTGGCTATTCGTGGTCATTTATGTTTCCATATGAATTCCTGTATTTTTGTTTCTAGGTCTGAGAAGAATATTGCTGGCAATTTGGTGGGTATTGCATTAAATCTCTAGATTGCCTTAGATAGAATGAACATCTTAACAATGTTGATTCTTCCAATCCATGGGCATGGGATATTTTTCCACTTGTTTGTGTCATCTTTGATTTCTTTGAGAAGTGTTTTGTAGTTTTCATTGTAAAGATCTGACACGTCTCTGGTTAGGAAGATGACAAGGTATTTCAGCTTTTTGTGGCCATTGTGAATGGAATTGTGCTTTTTATTTGGGTTTCTATTTGTTTATTATTGGTGTATAAAAATGCAATTGTCTTTGCAGATTTATTTTATGCCCTGAGACTTTGCCATAGTCCTTTATCAGTATTGGGTTTTCGAGGTATAGAATTATCTTGGGTTTTCAAGGTATAGAATCATGTCATCTACAAAGAGGGATAACTTGATTTCCTCTTTTCCTATTTGGATACCCCTGATCATCTTCTCTTCTCTGATTACTCTAGCTAGGACTTCCAAAACTATGTTGAACAGGAAGGCTGAGAGTAGGCCTCATTGTCTTGTTCCAGTTTTCAAGGGAAATGGTTCTAATTTCTGTCTGTTTAGCAGCATGCTGACTGTGGATTTCTCGTAGATGGCTCTTAATATTTCGAGGTATGTTCCATCTATGCCTAGATGTTCGATGGTTTTTATCAAGAAGGGGTGCTGGATTTTATCAAAAGCTTTTTCTGCATCTAATTAAATAATCATGTGGTTTTTATCTTTATGTCTGTTGATATATTTATGTTTATGGTCTCATGAATGTTGAACCAGCCTTGCATCCTGGGGATGAAGCCTACTTGGTCGTGGTGGATGATTTTTGAGATGTGTTTTTGAATTTGGTTTGCTAGGATCTTGTTGAGAATTTTAGCATCTATGTTCATCAAGGATATTGGCCTGAATTCTCTCTTTGTTGGATCTTCACTTGGCTTGGGTATCAATGTTATGTTAGCTTCATAAAATGATTTGGGAAGAGTTCCATCTTTCTCAAATCAAATCCTGGAATACTTTCAATAGGATTGGTATCAGTTCCTCCTTGTATGTTTTGTAGAATTCTCCTGGAAAGCCATCTAGTCTGGGGCTTTTTTTTTTTTTGTAGGTAGTTTTCTTGTGGCATAGTTCACTTTCCTGGATTGTTATTGATCTATTTAGGGTCTCGATTTCTTTTTGTTTCAACCTGGGGAGATTGTCTGATGTCAGAAAGTCCTCCATTTACTTTAGGTTTTCAAGTGTATTTCCATACAAGTGCATATAATAGTCTCTGATAATCTTTTGTATTTCTTCAGGTCAGTTGTGACTTCATCATTTGTGTTTTTGATTGTGTTTATTTGGGCTTTTTCTCTCTTTTTCTTGGTCAGTCTAGCTAGGGAATTGTCAGTATCATTTATTCTTTCAAAGAACCAGCTTTCTGTTTCATTGAATACACACACACACACCACACACACACACACACACACACACACACACACACATATTGTCTTCTATATCCCGGATTTGGGCTTTTTATTTTGGTGATCTGGAGTCTTCTGCTAAAGTTAAGGTTTTGGTGGTCTTGCTTTTCCAGCTTCCTTAGGTGACTTGTTAGGCTATTAACTTATGATCTTTCCATTTTCTTCATGTATGTTTGTAGAGATTTGAATTTCCCTCTTACCACTGCTTTCATGGCATCCCAGAGGTTTTGGCAAGATGTTTCTTCATTTTCATTTGTTTTCAGGTATCTTTTAATCCCTGTTTTGATTTCCATGTTGACTCAGGAGTTGCTTAGCATCATGCTGTTTAGTGTCCATTGTGATTTCGGGGGAAACTTTGTTGGTGTTGATATTTATTTTTATTCCTCTGTGGTCTAGAAGGTGCATGGCAGAATTTCAATCTTATGAAATTTGTTTATGCTTGATTTATGGCCATGGATGTGGTCAATCTTAGAATATATTCCATGTGGTTATGAGTAGAATGTATATTCTGTGGTGGTTGGGTTGAGTGTTCTGTAGGTATCAATTAAGTCCATTTGGTCCAGAGTCACATTGAGGTTCAGGATCTCCTTGCTGATTTTTTGTCTTAATGATCTGTCTAGGGTTGTGAGTGGGGTATTAAAGTCCCCAGATTTGATAGTGTTAGAGTCAATATCTTTTTAAAATTTGTTTAGAAGCTGCTTTATAAAAGTTAGTGCTCCTCTGTTGGGTACATATGTTTAGATGGAATTTCTTGTTGATGGATTGAAACTTTTATCATTATGTTGCTACGTTCTGTATCTTTTTAATTTTTTGATAGCTTGACAGGTATTTTTTCTGATATTAAGATCACAACTCTGCTTTCTTTTGTGTTCCATTCACCTAAATGTTGCTTCCTATCCTCTTTTTTTGAGTCTGGGAGTATCCTTTCTGGTGAGATGAGACTCTTGGAGACAATATATTGTCACCTCAAGATATTTTATTCGTTTTGCCATTCTGTGTCTTTTCAGTGGTGAATTTAGTCCATTCACATTCAGGCTATTTATTGAAATGTGAGAGCTTATCCCTGTCATGAGGTTCTTATAGAGTTGTTGCTATTCCTGTTTGTTTGCTGTATTTCTTTTGATTTTTGGGTTGATTCATGTGTGTTTTCAATCTTTTTCTTGCACTCTTGTGATGGCCATTGTCATTCTTTTTTCACTTCCTTCTGTGCCTAAAACTTTCTTAAGTGTTTCTTATAGAGTGGGTCTAGAGGCAGCGTAAGTTCTTAGGAATTGAATGTCTGGGAAAGATTTTAATTCTCCCTCACTGATGAAACTTAGCTTAGCTGAGCAGGTTATTCTCGGTTGAAATTGTTCATCTTTGAGAACTTTGAAGATTGGGCTCCAAGTTCTCCTTGCCTGAGGAATTTCTATAGATAAATCTGCTGCTACTCTCATTGGTCTTCCCTGGTAGGTAGCCTGACCTTTTTCTCTTGCTGCCTTTAGGATTTTTTTTCTTTTATACCTACTTTGTTTAGGTGAATTACTATGTGTCCAGCAGTTAGTTTTCTCATTTGTTGTCTTGCAAGGTTTCTCTGAATCTCTTGTGCCTGAATTTTTGCATCACTGATGAGATGAGAGAAGTTTTCTTGAATAAATTCATGAAATGTTTGTTCCAGAGTGGTCTCTGTCTTTCTGCCTCAGGAAGTCCAATTACTCTCAGGTTCAGCCTCTTGAAATAATTGCTCATCTCTTAAAGGTTTTGTTCTGTCTTTTAAAGCTTCTTTTCTATGTTTTTGACAGTTTGGGTTAGTTCTATATTTTGGTCCTCAAGCTCTGAGATTCTTTCTTCTGCTTGGCTAATTCTGCTTCCCATGCTTATCAGTTTGTAATTTATTTCATTCACAGTATTCTTTATTGCTGTTATCACAGTTATCAATTCCTTCATATTTTCCTCTTGTCTCTTCTCAATTCTATTTATTCTCTCTATTACTGTATTGATATCTGGCTTTTTAGTTTGAGATCAGTCATTCTGGGGGCTCTTAATTGTTTGCATTCTGAAGTCTGTTTTCTCAGTGTCTGAACTCTCAGGAGTCTGTGTGAGACCCATATTCTTCTTTTGATTTTTCTTCATTTGTGAAGATTTTCCTCTGCCCCACTTTTTTCCCCCCTTCTTTAATTCTGTTGTTCAGGGATGGCGGGGTTGCTTTTACTTCTGTTTGCTCAATCTCCTACTCTTCCTTATGTGGATCCTCTCACTTTTTTCAATTTTGAAGCTGGGTTGTGAGCTGTACTTATTGCAGTTTCGAGATTTAATTGAGGGGGGAGCTGTGATTCAGAATTTATCTGCAGATCCCAGTGTCCACTGACAGGTGTATGGGCATCCTGAAACCCACTTCCCACTGTTTTAGAATCTGTCCATTCAGTGGGGGTAGAGACTTGCTCCCTGAAAGCAAAATGAGGTTAGAAAAAGGAAGGGGGAGAGCAAGAGGAAGTTGAAGAAAGAGAAGAGTGAAGAGGGAAACCAGACAGATGTACCAACTAGCAAAGGAAAGGAGATACAAAGACAGAAAAGATTTTTTAAAAAAACTAAAACATACAGACAATCATATAAACACACAAACCAACAAAAACTTCCCTATTGATGTACTCTTTCCATACATAAACAGAAGTCTAAAGAAAAAAAAATCAGTAAAATAACAGAAACAAAGCAAGTATGAAAAGGTTATCAAAAACAGAAAGAGAGAAAAAAACCTCAATCAAAAAACAAAAATGAGCAAAACAAACAGACAAAAATTAAAAATAAAAACAAGGAACCAAACTTGCTCTGAGGTCACTCCTGTAAATCCAGTGTCCTTTCAGCTCTGATCTCGAGCCCTTCCCTTCTGCTTTTGGCATTGGTTGATAGGGTTGCTCACATTTTTGGTCAAATGCCCCAGGCCTACTGTGGAGGGAGGGTAGATCAGATCTGGACTCAACCAGCTTGCTGCCTGCCAAGTCTGCCACTCTGACCTGACCTGTGTGTGGTCAATCCAGCGTGGGAGAGGGGCTTCTGTCTCTCCCAGTTTGATGAGATTACCTAAGGTCCCAAGTTGAAGGCTTGGCAGAGGAACGGAGCTGGGTGGAGCTGGGCAGAGCACGGGGCAATGCAAGTCTCTGCCTGGTCCTGGGACAGAGAAAATGGCTGCAGTCAGTGTTCCTTCACTGGGCATTGGTTCCCCTCTCCAACTCTCCCCAATCTTTTCTCCCCACTGTTTGGATCTGGGGCTCCAGTTGATTTGCTATCACAGGTGATGGTGTGGGCCAGGTGCCAGGTGATGAGAATCAGTGGGATTCAGCAAGCTCTTCCTCAGGAGAGTCCCATGTACAGCAGACGATCTTGTGTGATCTTGGTTTGTCTCCTTTCATTTGCTAATTGGTGCATCTCAGTGGCTCCAATCTCAGGGTGGTGGGAGCTTGCAGTCACCTTCAGAGGGGTTCCCCGGGTGCATGAATCCAAGTCTCCCCTCAGATGGACTTTTACTCTCCCACCAGCACACGCCTACTCATGCAGAGAGTGTTTATGGACACTTGCTTTTGCGGAGACTCTCACAGTCCAACCTGTCCAGTCGCCATCTTGTCAGCATCCTCAGTTTTCAATAGTTCATGTGTTCATACCTAGATGCTCTCCTTAAAAATTATAGTTATAAACTTAAAAAAAGACTCCCTTTTGTCCTGCCTGTTATCACAAAATAAGGGTTACAGAGAAATTTAATAGTCGTTCTTTTTAAATCACTGAGAGGAGGTTAATGCTTTAAGTTCAACATCCTCTTAAAGTGCTTGCCTGGTATCTGCAGTGATTTAGAACTTATTTCTTCCAAGAAATTTTTTATTCCTTTTATTGCTGAATATAGTACATTCCATTAATTTGTTTGAGAGAAAAATTGAGGGTGAGCTAATTCTTTTCCAAGGAACCTCCAGCAAATTATTTTGTACATCTATAAATTTCATTAATTTCTACATTCTGATTCTGAATATAACTTTTTGGTAACTCAAGAACCATTATGGGAGACAGGACTGCTCATTGTAGGGGTTTCAATTCAATGTGTTTGGGGAATTGTGTGACCCACAATTCTGGATGAGGTAGTTCTGAGCTTTGAAGGACCCTCTAATCCCAGTTTACTTGGCTAGTAGCTGCAACCCACCTTCCATACAGAGACTGCCCTAGTTCCTGACTTTGTTTGGGGCTGTAGAGAAGCACTGAGTTACTTTAAATCTTTCCAATGGCCTTGCTCATTCTTTTCCCCAGACCCCAACTTTTCTCTCTTAAATTATCCCCTCAGGAGATTTTAGCCACAATTTGGCATCAATTATAGTCCTATGGCACTTTATTTTCTCTCTGAGGTTCTTTTAAAATATTTATTCTTTCAATCATTTCAGCTTTCTATTTAGTGTCCACTATGGGTTAGGGAGTACACTTCCTGTCCCACCCTCCTCATTTTCATTATCTAGAGAGATAGAAAATATTCAAATATTAAGTGGCATAAAAGGAAGATACTTGGCATCAGGAAAGTATATACTCAAAGAACATGTGCTCACGTGAGATGCCAGGAAGCCTTCCCAGAGGAAGTGATCTTTGTATTTTGCTGGTGGAAATCTTGATGCTAAGAGTTGTGAAGATATCCAATCTGAACGATAAAACAATGAAATTCAAAGTAGCCTGATTCTAGACTCTACTTTTGAAGTTACCACTAAATAACAAATGGCAGTCACATTGAGTAGGATTGTGGCTTTATTTATAAGTTGTGTGCCTTTGAACAGTTAACTTAAATTTCCTGAGTTCCTTTATCCATTTCTACAAAGAGATGAGGGTGAAGTTGAAGATTAAATACAATAATATAGAAAGAGGTCAACACTTAGCACAGGGATTATAGATACACAATAAATGCTACTTCTCTTCTGCTGTTTTAGATCTTGTACTCTGCTCATTTAACAACCAATAGTTACTGAATTCCTACAAGATGTTAATCTCTATAAAGGCAGGAATCTGTGTTTTCATTTTGAATTTCTTAGTGGAGAACTGTGACTGGATTATACTATATCTGTTTGATAAATATGCATGCATGCTTACTTGTTGATTTGCTTTCATAGACTAGAGTCAGGTACCACAACTGACAGTGACATGGAAAAACACATAGAAGGAAAGAGTAAAATACAGATTCCTATTTCTGAGACAAAGAACAGAGAAATGAATGGAAAAGTGACACTTTAAAAATGCCCGATGTGTCTGGGCACGGTGACTCAAGCCTGTAATCTCAGCACTTTGGGATGCCGAGGTGAGAGGATTGCCCGAGTCTGTGGGTTCGAGATCAGCCCGGGCAACATGGTGAGACTTCGTCTCTACAATAAATCAAAAAAACTTAGCTGGGTGTGGTAGCATGCGCCTATAGTTCTGGCTACTTGGAAGGCTGAGGTGGAAGGATCGTTGGAGCCCAGCAGGTCGACGCTGGGGTGGCCATAAGTATGCCACTGCACTCCTGCACTCTAGCCTGGGCAACGGAGTGAGAGTCCATCTCAAAAAATGAATAAATAAAATAAAATAAATAAAAATAAAAATGCCCAGGGCATGACAAAACCTGTAGAGGTATCACACACCTCAATTGCTACGCTTCCTTTTTAAAATCCTAGGTATATGTTTTATTTTGAGCTTGATTTAAATGGCTTCTTGACACAGTTACTGCTTCTATGATGCAGTATGAGTCAGTTGGGAGAACTTTTATGGGCCTATTCTGTTTTCTAGATTTAACTGATTTTTAAACATTCTCAGAAAATGAGACTGTTTTCATAATATACCCATAAATACTGCCAATGATGTGATACTGTGTCCACTTTATTGTGTAGTTAAACTATCTTCTAGCTTTCTGAATCACATCCAATAAAAACATATTGAGAAGAGAAACAGGACATCCCAACCCATGTTTATCAAAGAGATCATTTTCAAAGACCAGTTCACGCTAGGTAAATATGAGACAAAAGATTGTGCTGCACCAACTGTTAAAATGATGGTAAACAAATCTTAAGGGATTAAAAGTAGCATCTGAGAAGACAGTTTTCACCTTAAATTTGAAATTTTGTAAGATAAGTTTTGTGTAAAGTCTATTTGCTTATTTTCATCAATACATGCCTTTAACTAGATTTATGTCCTTATAGATTAGTCAAATGTTTTTTTTAAGCTCTAACTTAAGCCTCCACTGTAGTGATCTAAGGCTCTTTTAGGCTGTTTTCCCCATAAGAAAATGGAGAAGCGCTGTCAGCCTTCTCATTATAATGCTCCACAAAATGAATGTAAAATCTCCATCTCTTTGGTTCAAAACACTTCGGGGGCTTCCTTGTTTTGTCTTTTCTTGACAATATGGAGGTTAAAACAAGGTAGAGTGTTTGAATAGCATTTGGACAATCAATAGTCAAGTGAAAATGAATGTCCACCCCTCTCGATCTAAAGTTCCTTACTGCCTGCAAGCTCAGTGTTATATTACTGTTCTACCCCAGCGATTCCCTCATGGAGCCTGAGCTTCCCAGGAAGTACACAAAACGATTCATGTGCGTGTGGGGGGAAAAAAAATGAAGTTCTTTTTAAAGAACATTTTAAAATTAAGGTATAATTTGTATCCATAGAAATGCACTCATATTAAATGTGCAGTTTGATAGGTTTTGACAAATGTGTATACTTGTTGATTATTTCCATCACCTTAGAGAGTTCCCGTGTGTCCATTTCCAGTCAAATATACCCCCTCCCAGGCAACCACTTTTCTAGCTGTATTATCATTGATTTGTTGGGTCTGAATTGAGACTTCAAATACATGAAATCGTTGACTCAGTGTTCTTCTATGCATACTGCATTTTTTCACACACATTATTCTTTTGAGATTTGTCACTGTTGTCATGCATATCAGAAGTTCCTTATGTTGCTAAACATATCCCACAACATGTCTCAATTTGTTAATATATCTGTTATTGTTATGTTTGTGTTTAGGTCTACCATGTTGTTGTTTGATTTGGGTTTGTTCCATTTGCTATCGTTCCTTTATCTCTTTTCTGCTTTCCCATGATTTAAAGTGGCATTGGTTGTTTGTTGTAATAGTTTTCCTTATGTCCTCTTTTGATTTCTCACAAAACTGAAATAATTATAGATTCACAAGAAGTTGTAAAAGTACTACATAGGTCCCATGTAACTGGAACTTTTACCTTTCCCAGTGAGAGCATCTTTATATGGCTAGAGCACAAATCCAGAAAGTCAACATTGGTAAAATCCAGAGACCTACTTCGGATTTCATCAGTTTTACATGTATTTTGTGTATGTGTCTGTGTGTATGAGTGTTTGTGTAGTCCTATGCAACTGTAGCACATGTGTACATTAGTGTATCCCACCATATTCAATATATAAGCAGTTTCATCACAAAAAAAACCCCTCATGCTACTATTTACATTTACATCCATCCCCTTCTTCCTGTACCTCTAACCTCTGGCAATCACTCAATAATTTTGTTCTTCATCTCAATAATTTAGTCATTTCAAGAATGTTAAGGCAAGGCACGGTGGCTCAAGCCTGTAATCCCAGCCCTTTGGGAGGCTGAGGCCAGTGGATTGCCTGAGCCCACAGGTTCAGATCCGCTCTGGCAACTTGGTGAGACTTCATCTCTACAATAAATCAAAAATTAGCTGGGCATGGTAGCACACCTGTAGTTCTGGCTACTTGGAAGGCTGAGGAGGAAGGATTGCCTGAGTTCAGCAGGTCGAGTCTGGGGTGGTCATGAGTGTCCCACCGCACTCCAGCCTGGATGATGGAGTGAGACTCCAACTCAAAAAAAAAAAGAATGTTCAATAAATTAAGTCATACAGCATGTAAGCTTTTTGGGATTTGCACTTTAAATTCAGCATAATTTCCTTAAGATTCATTCAAATTGTTGTGTTAATAGTTGATTCTTTTTTATTGTTGAGTGATATTCCATTGCAAGGATATATCACAATTTCATTAACTACTCTCTCAGTGAAGGATATTTGGGTGATTTTCATCCTTTGGCTATAATGAATAAAGATGCTGTGAACATCAACATACAGATTTTTATATAGACATAAGTTTTCATTGCTGTGGAATAAATGCTCAGGAGAACAATAGCTAAAGCCTTTTCAAACTTAGCAAAACATAAAACTACAGATTTTAGAAGCTAGTGAAAGTTGTGAAATTTGTGTACAGACTAATTTTCTTTGCATGTGAATGTACACTAATGTTCATAGTATCTTTAGTTATGATAGCTAGAGACTAGAAAACAAACTCGTAGGCCAAAAAAAGAAGTTTCAAAGGAAATAGAACATGCACGTCACTAAATAAAAATAAAAATACAGCATATCTGGCTTGATACCAGGTATATGCTTAGTTATTTTTTTAAAACCTGCCACATTATTTTTTAAAAACCTGTCACATTCTTTTCTAGAGTTGTTGAGTCATTTTACATTCCCACTGACAACTTATGAAAAATTAGATTTTCACAGACTTACCAGCATTTGGTAATGTAACTTTCCTTTTTAATTTTAGCTGTTCTAATAGTTGTGGTGTGATATCTCATCACAGTTTAATTTTCATATATCTAACAGTTAATGATGTTGAGAACATTTTCATGTGCTAATTTTCATCTTTTTTGGCAAGTGTGTGTTTATTGGTTTGACTTATTTTCTCTTTAGACTTTTTTTAAATCTTAATGTTGAATTTTGAAAGTTATTTACATGTTCTAGGAGTGAGTCTTTTGTCAGATATGTAGTTAGCAAATATTTTATTCTGTAGTCTGCAGGTTGACTTTTCATTCTCATAGCATAGTAGGTCCAAGAATTAAAGTTTTAATTTTTGATAACATACAGTCAATTGATTTTTTTTTCTCTTTTGGATAATGGTTTTGGTGTCCTATCTAAGAACTTTTCACCAAATCCTAGGTCCCCAAGATTTTCTCCTGTTTTCTTCTAAAGGTTTGATATTCTTATGTTTTGCATTTAAGTCTATTATCTATTTTGCGTTCATTTTTGTTTAAGATCCCAGGATGCTCAGGTACAGATTTTCCCCTACCTCTCCCTGTGAATAGCCAATTGCTCCTGCACTAGTTGTACAAAAGATAATCTACCCTCCATTGAATTGGTTTTGTGTTTTTGACAAAAGTCAGTTGATCATATTCTTGCTGGTCTATTTGTGAATCTCTATCCTGTTTCATGGATCTATGTGTCTGTCAGTCAACCAGTCCTACATTGCTTTGATCAAAATAGTTGTATATTGAATCTTGAAATCTGGTCAACAATTCCTCCTACCTTCTTCTTTTCTGAAAATTGTTTTGGCTATTCTAAATATATTGCCTTCCATGAATTTTTTCAAATAAGTTGCCAACATTCACAAAACAGTTTTGCTGGAATTACTATTGGAATTGAATTAAACCACTACGTCAATTTGGAAGCAAATCGACATTCTAGGTTGTTTTTTTCAATCCAGGAACATGTTATGTCTCTGTTTTTATATGTTCTTTGATTTGCTCTTCAGTATTTTGTAATTTTCAGCATACAAGCTTTTTGCATGTTTTGCTAGATTTACACATAAATATTCCTTTTTTAACTTTTCAAAGAACAACTTTTTAGTTCACTAATTTTTTCTATTGTTTTTCTGTTTTCTATTTCCCTGATTTGTACACTAATCTTTATTATTTCTTTTTTTCTGCATACTTTGGATTTATTTTGCTCTTCTCTTGTTTCTGAAAATGAAAGTTTAGATTCTCTTTTGAGAACTTTTAAAAATATAAACATCTAATACAGTAAACTCTCTTCTCATTACTGTGTTAGTTGCTTTCCACAAATTTTGATATGCTGTATTTTTATTTTTATTTAGTGACAAGCATTTTTTATTTCCTTTGTGACTTCTTTTTTGGCCTATGAGTTTGTTTTCTAGTCTCTAGCTATCATAAATATACTATGAAAATTAGTGTACATCCACATGCAAAAAAAATTAGTCAATACACACAAATTTCACAACTTTCACTATCTTCTTAAATCTGTAGTTTATGTTTTGTTACATTTGAAAAGGTTTTAGCTATTATTTCTTCAAATACTTTTTCACCCTTATACTCCCTTATACTGTTTATATCTTGTTTATTTTCTGTCTATTGTTCAGATTATCTCTCTATTTTCTATTTTTTTAATCTTACAAACTCACTGAATCTTCTTTGATATGCATTTTTTAATTGAACCCATGTGTTGAGTTTTGTTTTGGGATGTTGTATTTTTCAGTTCCAAAAATTCCATTTAGTTCTTATTTATATCTTCTTTTATATCCTCTACTTCTTTGCTGAGAGTTTCTTTTCTTTTCTTTTCTTTTGTTTAAAGCATGTTTTTAATTGCTCCTTAAAGCATTTTTATGATGGCCACTTTAGAGTTCTTCACAGATTATCCCAATATATGTGTTTTCTCTGTGTTAGCATCTGTTGATGTTCTTTTCTCACTCACGTTGAGATTGTCCTGGTTCTTGGTTTCATAAGTGATTTTCAATTGTATACTGGATGTGTTAGTTACTATATTGCAAAACTCTGGATCATATTTAAATTTTTTTTGAGGCTGGAATTCTGTTAAGTTGGTGTGCAGAGCCAGACTGGGGTAGATGTTTAGCCCTCACTGCTCCCTGCAAATTCCAGTGCAACAATAGCAGAGAATTCTCTCACACTGACCCCTGGTTCCAGGGACACAGAAATTCAGGTCCTCACTGGGTCCCGTTGATACAAAGAACAAGAGGGAAGTGAAGTGTCAATTTGCACAGCCTCATACCTGCTCACTCTGCCTTGTTGCCGTTTGATAGTGGGACTTCCACTCCATCTGGGTCCTGCTGAAGCCACGAGGGGCAAAGCTGGACACTAACTAGCTTGTCTCCCACTGTCTCACTCTGCTCTTTTGCTGGCAACTGTGGGGAAAAGTTCACATTTCCTCTTTCCTCACTGACACAGCGACAGGTAGATGGAAACAAAATCTGACTCCCCCATTTCATTTTGTTCATTCCACTTCATTATTACTGGATTCGGGTAATAGTTCAACCTCTCCTGGACTGTCTACTGGGTGAGAATGGGAAAGAAGGCATGGCCTTATTCTGCTTTATGGTTGCTGGGTGGGGACCAAAGCTCAGCTCCCCACTGGGCAGAATCAAAGCCAGGGAGGGGTACACAGAGGAGTGACCTGTACCATCTCGTTGTGCCTGGGAGAGAGGAGAAGTTCAGAAGTTCAGCCATCAACATGAAAGAAGAGGAGGGTTGGTTCTCCCACTTGTTGCAACTGGGGTGGAAAGTCCAGCATTGCAATCAGGAATGACAATCCTGATTCAGGGTGTCTAGCATAGCTTAGACACAGATAGATGGGTGTCTTGGAGGCAGGTCTAATTTAGGCATTCGAATATCTTTCTTATTGGTACACAACCATCACCCAACTGACTAGGCATATCAGTCCTGACTAGCTCCTGAACCAGAATGTGGGACTACCAGTAGAGTAAATCACAGAAACAATAGGGAATTACCATAACACAGACATGCTGTCCTAAGAAAAGCCCGAATCTAGTTAGACAGTAACTTTCATTATTTAGAAGGTCCTTGTGACCTTAATAGATTGAGAGATGGTAACCAAAACTCATGACCAGATACCTGCAGCCTTCTGCTCTTAGCTCATGGAATAGTTTGCTTAATCATCATTGTAAAATTACATAAAACCTCTTGTCAAAGGTGAGCATATATCCTTTATCTTAAGGCACCCATGTTCTTTCTTGAATGTGTCTTTTCTTTCAATTAAACTTTGTCTTAAACTATACTTGCACTCATTCTGATGTTGTGGAAACATCAAGAACCCACAGAGCAACTGCACTGCTTGCCACCCACCATTAATACCACAGGCAGAACAATATTTGCTTTGGTGTTTGGTTAGTCCAGGATGGATTTCACTAAAATGGTTTTCTATTCTGCTAAATCGACCTATTCCCTGTCCTTTGACTTGAAGAATAAAGCTTTTCTGGGGGCTTTGTCATTCATGTTTCAGCTACTTGCTAGTGGTTCCAGGGTGCATGTTTCTCCAGTGTCTCATCTGGAATATATTGTGCCATTCCTGATGGCCTGATGTCCTTAGCCAGACTGCTTTCTTCTTCCCACACTTCAGAGTCTTCCTGTGTTCGTTTCTTCATTTTTGGCCAGGGTTTTATCATTTTTTTTCTTACATTAAAGTGAACTTTAATGTAGTTTTGCTTCATTTGACAAAATGGTCTATTCATGAAAAGTTGTATGTAAATAAAAAATTCATAAATTGTGCACCAAAAAAATCAAATAATCTAGATGAAACTGATAGGTTCCTAGAAAGACACAAACCACTGAAATGTATTCAAGAAGCAGTAGAAAACATGAATAGCTCTATAACAATAAAGAGATTAAATTGCTAATCAAAAAACTCATCACAATAAAAGCTGAGGACCAGATGGCTTCACTGGTGAATTCTACCAAACTTTTTTTTTTCTTTTCTTTTTTTTTTTTTGATGTGGAGTCTCACTCTATCGCCCAGGCTGGAGTGCAGTGGCACACTCACAGTCACCCCAGCGTCTATCCGCTGGGTTCTGGTGACCCTTTCACCTCAACCTTCCAAGTAGCCAGAACTACAGGCACGTGCTACTATGCCCGGTTCATTTTTTTTTAATCAATATTTTTTATTATGATATTGTGGGGGACACTTAAAGGTTAGGTATACAAATATGCTTCATTCAGGCACCCTTGTTGATAAGAGGTGTCTCCCCGTCCAAAGACAGATATTTACTACCATTAATCCCATCTCTCTTCCCCTCCTCCCACAGGGTTTTATCATTGTACAAAGGAAGAATAGCATGGAGTGAGGCTACACCAACTTGGCCAGAACTGGAATTCCCTCTATTCACTTTCTCATTATGCCTTCCATGTTATTTTTAGTGGTTGCTCTACAGATTATAATATTCATCTTTAACTGATCACAGTGTATCTTCAAAGAATATTCTGCTTCTTAAATAAAAATATAAAAATCTTCCAACAGTATGCTTCCAATGACCGATCTCCTAATCGTGGTACTCTTATTAGCATATATATTTTTCTAACTCTATTATAATGTATACAGCACACTTTATTATTTTTACTTTAGTCAGTAGCTCTTTAAAAAGATTTAAAGATACACATATCAGAGAAATGCTTTTAAGTTCTTCATCCTTTCCAACATATTTCCTCTTTCTCATGTCTCCGTTTGAGAGCCATCATGTCTGTATTAAAGTTCTCCAGTGGAACAAAACCAATAGGTGTAGAAAAATATAAAAGAGAAGATTTACTATGAGAATTGGTTCATCAATGATGGAGGCTGAGAAATTTCATCCTCTGCTGTCTGCAAACTGGGAACCAAAAACAGCTGGTGGAGCCATCAGGGAAGCTGACGGTGTAACACCCAGTCCACTACCCTTTTGCTGGCAACTTTCTCTATCTTAGCTACATATAACTGTGTTTCATACCATGAGAGTAGCTCCTTCTTATTATATCTATCTAACTTCCATCATGTCAGTGGACAAACCAGTTCTCTAATTTACTGATATAAAAATGGTTCTTACTGTGATCTGCTGCCCGCAAAAACCTAGAATACTCCAATAAGGATTATTCCATTTAAATACCATTTATTGGTCATTGCCTTGCTAGACTCTGTTGTTGCCATGCTTCCTGGCTTTCACCCCCTCCTCCACCTTGGGGTGGTGAAACTTCTCTCTCTCTTTCTCTATAATTTACTTTTAAATAAACTATATTTTAAAGTCTAAAAATAAACAAACAAATAAATAAATATCATTTGTAAATTTCATGCATCAAATTCCATGTTTATTTAATTAATGAATACACAAAGACACCCTCGGAGTCATATTAGATTTGGGGGTGCTATGTGTGTCTTCTGGTTCAAATCTAATTTATAAAAGTATTTTAGAATTGTCCAGCTTATCAACATTTGTAGAGGCCAAGATTTTGCAACCTCATTCGACTCCTTGCTTAGCACATTTGTAAATCAAGTATAACACACCCTGGGAAGAGATTACCAAGACAGGCGTTGGGTATGGACATATAGATGATGGTGGTTTTATGGATAGGTAAAAATGAGACATCCCTTTTTTTCCCTGTCCCAATAAACTGTAGGTTCTTAAGGCAGAGCAACTTAAAGCCTGGCTCATCCTGGATGTTTTAGAAATGTCTAGAATGAGTGCTAACTTAATGGATACATACATCAGTGAGACTAGTGATACAGAAACCAAGAAAGGAGAAAAAAGTGGTATACAAGATCAAATTTCCCAAAATAGACCTGAGAGGAGAATTTATCTGCAAATGATTTGTTAAGGAAATGCTTTTAGGGAAACCAATGAGGAAGCAGAGGAAGTAAGTCAGAAGACAGGAGTTGAGCAAGGGTGTGATTTCAGGTAAAGTCTCAGCCTAAGCCTGACCTGCAGGGAACCCTGGAGCATAAGTCAGGTTTCTGGATTTTCCAGATTGCAGGCAAGGATGCTAGATTTTCATACTCTAACTCCTATATCTGTAACCTACAAGAAGGAGGTGGGGGTCAGGGATGTAAAACTCCAAAGTTGGCCAGCCCTTTGCCTGAAAGTTAGGTGCTTCCAATACCTCAATGGAAAAGCATCTAAAAGGTGCTTTAGGTATGATCCATTAGAAATCAAGATGACAAACACCCGAAAGAAGGCTGCTGAATAAGTGATTCTGTAAGATTTGGATGGAATTTGAATTGTATCTGCTACATGTGTGATACCCACTTGATAACCAAAAAGAAATAGATTAGACACTGTAGGTAACCCACTGTAGAAAATAGAAAGCACAAGGAAGTGTTTTGACAATGTGAAAGCCAGGAAGCACAGGTCTTTGTGATGGACTCAATGTACATTGATATACCAGTTACATTTTATGACAGGTCACCAACGACTCATCAGTAGACAGTAAATATGTATTTTTGCCTCAGCCCCCTGAGTAGTTGGGACTACAGGCGTGCACCACCACACCCAGTTAATTTTTAAAATATTTTTTGTAGAGATGGTGGGGGGGGCTCTCACCAGGTTGCCTAGGCAGGTCTTGAACTCCTGGCTTCAAGCAATCCTCCCACTTCAGCCTCCCCAGTAACTGGGATTACTGGTGTGAACTGCAATACCCAGCTTATTTTGTATATTCTTATTCTTATAAATATCCCTATTCTTATAACATTAGTAAACGTAACCAAAGTATACATATTTATCTCATTACCTACAAGATAAAATAAATTACTTTTGACCAAACAAGTAACTGCTTTTTTCTTTAACCACACAAGGCTTTTATGATGGAAAAGCATTCTGGAGTAGATTCAATTCCAGTCAATCCCCAGTCAGGTTAGTTTTAGACTTCTGGTGTCCTCCTGGTGATGAGCTAATGCAATTAGGTGCCCAAAGCTTGTCATTTCCTTCTTAATAGGCTTCTGGGTTTGCCTACAGCTTTCTTAACTGGAGAAGACTGTAATTCACTTGACATTCGTGGGTTATTTATAGAAAATTGGCTCAGAAACTGCAACCTATATGAAACTGGGCTCTTTTATTTCCTGTATGAAGATGTGTTTGCTGAAAACCTATATATGTTTGAATTGTAAGGTGGAAGTTGACATACTGCTTCCCTTTAGATCAGGTTAATATTCTGTGTTCACAAAATTGTAAGACAAGTTTTAACCCTCAAAGTTAGATTTCCCACAGGAGCTTATAATTACTGTTTTTGACTTTTCCCTTGTCACCTTTATCTTCATCTCCTGTTTCACATAGTTCTCCTTACCCTGGAAAGCTAGTATTTTTTGTGTTTTTTTTTCCCCACCACCTTTTTAAAAGCACAGAACTGGGTTGAATTCTTAATAGAATGATTCTCTAAGTATGGCTGACACAGGCTTGACAAATTTCCTCTTCAGTTGCATTAGCAAAACTGCTATAATTTACAAAGTTAAGAGATAGTACCATAACACATCATGTCTTTGTATTATTTAAAGATATTGTTAAAACTGTATATCTCATATCTTAAAAACATAAAACATTATAAAATAAGTTTTTTGAAATCATAGGCTGAAATTTCTGTGTTCTTTTCTTATTTTTTTATTTTTATTTTTTTTTTGAGTTGGAGTCTCACTCTGTCACCCAGACTGGA
>NW_007249926.1:842818-862846 GCF_000164805.1 Carlito syrichta | reverse complement strand
GCTGATTTTTTGATTTATTGTAGAGATGAGGTCTCGCTGCCCAGGCGGGTCTCGAACCGGCGGGCTCAGGCCATCCACTCACCTCAGCCTCTCAAAGGCGCCAGATTACAGGCTGAGCCACCGAGCCCAGCTTCTTTTTTTTAGTTTGATCATAGTCATTAAAATAAAACGTTTTTGCTATTATCTTCAAAACATTTGTTATTCTAAAGTCAGGTAATATTTCCTCACCTTCTTTGTCTTAAAATATGCCTAGCATCCACGAGAAAGATCTTCCATTTTCATGTACATTCTTACTGGTATACTTCAGATATTTAGGTCCCAAATCTACTTTGGGTCATTTAGTAGGTTTAAAAACATTCTATTCTCAATTATAGATCTTAAAAGTATGCAAATTTGAACCCTTTCTCTAAGCTTAAGGACCTCATCTCTAATTGAGGATAATAACATCTCTTACCCACGGATTTGTGGGGATTAATGAGACAATGCCAATAAAAATGTTTGCCCCATGATAATTATTATTATTTTAGTCAAATTAGTCTTTAAATGAAAACAAAATTAAAATTCCACTCTTTCCACCATGACTTTGAGAAATATTTAATATTTATTATTAGATATTTGTAGTAAATATATTTTATCTCCCCAAATCCCAATGACCTACTGATACCTTTATTCAAGAGTAATTCCCAAAAGCTGAGCCTCTGATAGCTATGTTTAAATCTCATGGTCTGTGTCATCAGTTGTGCAATTAGATTCACTTCCCAGAGGAGGTGAACTGAGTGATAACCACAGAGTGTGGGTGGTCCCTTGAATGGTGATTACATAGTTTTTTAATTTGCTGATTTCTAGTTCCTGATCTCTAAGTGCCTCCTGGGCACCCAGAAATTAAGCTGGAAGCTTCATACATAAGCCCTCAGCCTTTGCTTTTCTTCTTCTTTCTTTTTTTTAAAATATATATTTGTTTGTGTTATTGCAAACTTGAAACCATTAAGAACTTAAGACAGGTATTTCTTGATTAACCAAGAGATAGTTTGAACATTTGCAAGTACATTTTGGAGTAAGAGGAATCAGATTTATATTGATATTTTATTCACACCAATGTTGTGAATCCATTGTGTGAGGATCAGGCATTTTAAAAAATTTTAATTAACAGTACCGCAATCCTTAAAAGGTCTCTATTACCATCTGTATTTTAGAATTAGACAACAGAAGCTCAGAAAGGTTAAATTCCTTTCCAAGGTCACATACATGACATGTGTGATTCAAATCCTGCTGTCTAGACTTTTTCCATTTAGTTCTCCGGCAGATCCCTTAAGGGCTCAAGGAGAACAGAACAAGGATTATATGAACATTCCTCTTAATTTTGCATGTATAACACATGGGAATGCTTATCATTCAAAGCAAATGATTACACCATTTATATTCACAGAAGTATAGAAAACAGAACTCCAGGTATTTAACATTAAATCAATGGCTGGCAACATTATGAAGCTGCCCAGCATCCCTCTCTCTTTTCTTGTGTTGAATTCTCCATGATGATGGCTGCCTTACTTGGGTGACTTGATGAGGGTAATTCTTCCACTTGCCTCATGACCGTCAACGTTTCACTGCCTGTGATGCAAATGGGGTCTAAGCTGGATCACATATTTATTTACTTATTGCCTTTTTGTAGCATTATCAGGATCATCAATCTGTCCACTTTCACTCATTTTGACTATCTTTTTATTGTGTATCGTCAGTTGATAAGTAACCAACATGAAGAGTCTTTTGGTAAATCTTCAAACTCATTAAGTTTTCTGGTGGGTCATACCGAGGAAATGAAAAATCTGTCTGACTGGTAATCAAGATGCAATGTTCCAACATAATGTAACAATGTTTCCAACAAGACTGATAGAACATAGACCAGATCAAGCTGCCATCCTCCAAAAGGCTAATTTACCATATTTTGAAATATTACTACTTTCTTAGCAATGACCATCCTGGTCCCACTTTAATCTTCACACCCTGAGAACAAACATTAGTGCAGTATCAAATTTCTGACTTGTTCATTCTTCTTGACGGTATCTAATTCTGAATAGGCCCCTACTTTCCTAGCCCTTCTTCAGTATCATCTATCACAAATCTAGACCCTCCATACTCTAGAAGGAGCCCTTCCCAACTCTGCGATCTCCTAAGGCTCCACTAAAGCATTTTCTCCTTACAACGAAAGAGGACTAACTTTGAAGTTAATTTGACTACACGTATGTTTCTAGTGGTCTTTCGTTGGTGGGCTTCGATACGACCAATGCATATATAATATTCCTTATTCTTTTGAGCCAATATTTACATCTGAAGTTCTTGTTTCCTTCATAGTAAATTCCAAATCTCCTTGGGTGAGTAAGGTGACTACTTCCTTCCTAAAGCCCAAATTCATGCGTGCTTTATTGAGTATTAATGGAATTAGTTACTACCTCACTGATGGTAGAATGACCCTTCTTTTTCTCCTGAACTTTCTTTGTGAAAGACATTCTGCCAGTGAACAGATGGAAAAGGAGGAATACAGGAACTTAAGCAGGAATCTGCCAACCACAAAGTTGCTGCCTTCAGCAATTTGCTTTCTCCTATTCTGGAAACCCACACATCTTATACAGAGGCACTTTCAATTTGATAAAGGATAAGGTGTTATAGCTTTCTTTAAATTTCTCCCTTACCAGTGTTACTAACACTCCCTTTATTTCCTTTTTACTTTTATTTTTTGTGAAACCCCAAGAGTTACTCTCAGTTTCCATGGGAGTCTTTTGCTCTCAGGTTTTCCTTCAAAGGTCCTCCATCCTTTCAATCTGCCAAGAGCAACACTCTGGACTTTCCTTCTACTTCAGTGATATTACACTCGACAGAGTTAGCACATGAAAAATTATACAAGGACTTGATTACTGAAGACTTTGCTTAAAAAGCTTCCTCTGTAATTCTCCTTTGTAAATTTATATTTTTCACAAATAGTGTTGACTTAGAATGAAGTAGACTTTAATTGATATAAGTTCATCCACGTGGATATAATGTTTCTTCCAGTGTTAGCATACTTTCTCTTCACTTCTAATTCCCACAACATTTCTTGAAATATTCATTTGTGTCCTTTAAAATATTTTATGATTCAAGATAATATTTTATACTTTGTGCTTATTCTTAATGTGAATAAAATATGCATTAAATATTGGAATATTTTTAAGTTTTCATACTAAACTGTACAAAATCTAAATATCTGAAGGATGGGGTAAAAGAGAGAAAGAAGAAAAATCCCATTCCAAAACAAAACAACATAGTAACAGGATTTTGGCTTTTAATAACAAGAGAAAGGACATCCTGAGTTCAAGACATTGATAGGTTGCTGTCTTACAAAATGATCCCATGTTGTATATTCGTGTAAGAGGGATGGAAAAAAATTAATTGTTGAGCTAGTAGCCTGGATTTATTTCATATTTTCTTAAACTTGAAAGATTTTTAAAAATTTATTGAAGTACAGAATAGTACCGTTACTGTACAATTTAATGTTTTAACCTATAAATCTGCTGGGTATATTTTTGTTTGAAAGCACACCCCAGTAATTTGAAGAATTATTTCACAAGTCAGTAAATTCCAGGATCCTTATTATAGTTCATTTGAATGTTTGCCTTAAGGAACTATTGCTGTTCCCGAGGCTAGATCTGCACAGATGTACCAGAGTGAGAATGGGAGTGAGATTTGAAAAGAAATTTGAAACTACTTCCAGGTATCCTCAGAACTGGAGTTTTTGAGCTCCCATCAGTGAATGACACTCGTCAATCTAGTTGTTTGGAAAGAAGTGTCCACTCTGGGCTACTGTAAGAAATAAACTAAGACATTTCCACCTTTCAAAATCTCCATAGTTCATCAATTCTAAAATGCCATCCATTTTTAAAACCAACTGTTGTATGCAAAACTAAGAAATAAATCATTTGCTGCTAAAAAATGGAGCACATCTTTCTTACTACTTATAAGTTTTTATGCTTAATCAAAGAATTGCTTAAATTAGCATAGGTTTCTAAAAAATATTTTTATATATTATTTTGCATACATTAAATGAGAAATATATGGAAAGTACCTCACTTAATGTGTTCCTAAATCATCTTCACATTCAAAAATAATCTTTTCTAAATCAGCTTGGGACCCAGAAGCATCAATTAGTAGTTCTTCCACTAAGACCTTGCAAATAATCTCATTTCATCAAGATTACTGGTGCAATATTTATAAAATGAGTCTATACCATTATATCTAGTTTAAAGGATAAGGGTTTTTTTTTCTGTAAGTGAAAATGCTGGCACTTTTTGATCCTGTCAGAAGATATTGACAATAACTCATATATCATGACTACTACCCAGCCAGTAGTGGTTGTGTAATATGCCCTGATTTTAGAAATGTTATATTATTTTTAAAAGGTATATTTTAGAATCAATGAAATATACTGTTAGTTCTCCTTCCCGGCATCTGTGCTCTAAGGTGTGTGGTTCAAAGAAAGAAGTTTCAGACTAAATCTCCCACAAGTACATACACTTATTAACATGGCAGGCCAAGGACATGCAAGTGAAATGAAGTTCCTTTTAGGTACACTGGAGATAAGAGTGCCAATCTAAGCCTCTATTTCAAAGGCTAGGGAGTATGAATCACTTACACTCTTATACACTATTCAGACCAGGATGGGAGTGCCTCTATAATATTTCTATCTAGTCCACGTATCTATAACATCACTAAATTTCAACAACTGAAAAATTATTTTTAATAGCCAGTATGCTAATTAAAATACCATTGCTGCCTTGGACTGTGTATATCCAATTAAAGTACAAATGTTAATTAAATTCTTCTAGGTCATAATTTAAAGGCAAATTACATAATATCTATGTGGGAGAACTTTAAAGAAAATTATAAACAATACAAAAGATTCATAATTGGATTCATGTCTTTTCTTTAGCAAAGTGGAGACAAATATTCCAACCTCAGTTGCCTTGTTCTCTAGGTCACTACCTACCAGTAAATGTGGAATAAAATGTTTAAAAATTCTCCCCCTGACTCCTTCTTAAAACTGCAGTGAATATCTTGGAAGAATAAATAGTTCTTTCCTTTGTACAAAAAAACTCATTTCTAGCACTGATTAAATACTAAATATGTAGCCTAATATTATGAATGGCTTCGTAAGATATTAAATCAAGAATTGAGGTCATGGAAGCAGAATATTTGACTTCTAAGATGATAATTTATTGTCATTTTATTTTGTTAAAATTGACCACAGGACTCTTGAATATAAGCCATCCCCAGTAAACCAAAGAAAATAGTAGGAGGAGACTAGGCACGGTGGCTCACGCCTGTCATCCCAGCATTTTGGGAGGCTGAGGCAAGAGGATCGTCTGAACACAGAGGTTTGAGACCAGCATGGGCAACTTGACAAGACCTTGTATCTACAATAAATTTTAAAAATTAGATGGGTGTGGTGCCGCACACCTGTAGTTCTGGCTCCTTGGAAGGCTGAGGTTGAAGGATTGCTTGAGCCCAGCAGGTTAAGGCTGTGGTAGCCTGATTGTCCCACTGCACTTGAGTCTGGATGACAGAGTGAGACCCTGAAACACACCACACACACACACACGCACACACACACACACACACACACACACACACACACATACACACGAACACTGAGAGTCAATGTGGTCTATTGAAAGGATCTTCCCTTCAAGGAGATAAAGTCTTCACCAGCTTCCAACTAGACAAGCACAGCTAGCCAAAGACGTAACAGCACCACTCCGTTCCTCCACTAGATTAAAAAACATTCTCTTCTTTGTCATTTGGAAACAGGAACTCCAAATCTACAAATTATGAACAGGAAATGTTTCCTCATATAACTTTACTTCATATGGCTTAAAGCGTTCTTAGGAGACATAAACATTTTTGACAACTGTAGGTTAACGTGTTTATTTTCCAGGATTTTTAAAACCAGCGTAGTAATGCAGGCCTAGAGAATTCTTGACTCAATATTAAATATGGCTTAATTTTATAGAGTTCCAGAAAATAGAGTGTTATAAATCATTGCTTGTAGAAATTTACATCTGAGAAATAAGCAAATGCCCTCATGTACAGAAATATTCTTGCTCTCTCCTGTTCAGTAAGCTCCCTCACAAAATTTCCCTTGTTTGAATTAGTAATAAGCCAAGGCATATTCATACATTCCCAATCCCCAAATGGATATATCTCATTGTCATGATTTCTTGGTCAACCATTAAATTTATTCTAGTAATTGGGTTGCTCTCTCATTATTTTCAGCTCTGTCTTCTAATAGTTTACCACTGTCTATATCAACTGTTTTCTCAAAATGTGAAATATATTAAAAACTATATTTATGCATCCCTTCTTTACACCAAATAAATTAAAGTTGCCAAAATTGGGTTTTAAAACAAGCTTCCCATTATTCTTCTTCTTAGTAAAGCTGGAAGACTTCTCTTAAGCCCACTTTCAGTCTATCGAGTTCTGCAGATTGTAGCTCTAAAATATGCCCTATGCCCTTATACCTTTCCCTCCTCCTCTGCTCATTTCTCATCGGGATGAGACTAAAATGGGCATTTAATCTATTTTCATGTACCTGATTCATTTTTGACCTTGCTCATTCCAATTCATTCATTACACTGTGGTTTTTAACCAAGGGCTATTTTGCCCCCTAAGTGATATTTGACCATGTCTGAAGATATTTTGGGTTGCCACATTTGGACAACATAAGGCTACTGTTGACATTTAGAGGGTAGAAGTCAGGGATGCCTCTAAACATCCCACAGCACAATTAAGAACCATCCTGCCCAAAATGCAGTAGTACAGAGGTGCCAGAGTTTAGAGGTCTTTGCTCCACGCTGAAATACTTACACCACATCCCCCCACCCTCACTCCCCATCAAAATCTGCAATATCAGTTTCTTCAAACTGCTTCTGTCGTGGTTCCCTAAAAACCTTCCCTATGAAATTTTTGGTGTGGTGTTGTTTTTAAAAACAAGTTTCATGGTCTGTCTTCCTTTCAAGATACAAACATTTGGTGCCTAGCACCTAGCATAGCAATTTGCACATTGTGTCTGCTTATTAAATTTTAATTAGATTAAGTGGGTCATACTCATTTGTATATTACGTGTGTTTGTGGATATGGGTTATTCAAAAGAAACAGTATGTGTAAAAGTGATTCTAACATTAAATCAATAGCTATGCAAATATTACCATCACCTTAGAAGACATCACAAAATACCCTAACAGTCCTAAAAGATACACTTTTTGTATTGAATGGAATTACTATCTGTTATGTTTCATAATGACTCAAAATGAACTACTGGAGGTCATAAGAATGTATGCGGTATATCTATTATTGTGTATGTATAAGCATAGTTCATCTGCATTGTCAATTGAGAACAATATTACAAATTATTTTAGATAGTTTCCAGCTAGGTGAATCAGACTTGTTGCAGGTCTGGCCTGGGAATCAGAATGACAGAAAAAAATTGATAATAGGGTTAAAAAAGCTTCTCTGTCCCAGACCTTTGGGTGCAGAAAAGTTCCCATGTTTAAAATGATATGCCTAGCCGGACTCGGTGGCTCAGCCTATAATCCCACACCTTTGGGAAGCTGAGGTAAGTGGATTGCCTGAGCCCGCGGGTTCGAGACCCACCTGGCAATTTGGCAAAACCGCATCTCTACAATAAATCAAAAAATCAGCCGGGCGTGGTAGAGCGTGCCTGTAATTCCGGCTACTTGGAAGGCTGACCCCAGCGGGTCGAGGTTGTGCCACTGCGCTCCAGTCTGGGCGACAGAGTGAGACTCCAACTCAAAAAAATAAATAAATAAAATTAAAAAATAAAATGATATGCCTAAGTCCATGAATATTCACATACTTGGTACATGGTCTAGGTTCACAACAGAAATAAACCCCTAAGACGAAATTGAAGTCAAAACTCCCCCCATTTACTGCATAATGGCAAGAGAAATTGTTTTTAAAAAGGAGGAAGTTCATAATTCACTCCTCTTCTTAACATTTTTTTTTTCTTTGAGATGTGTCATGGTACAGGGAATAACAGATTTTAGTAGGAGAAAACCCTGGATTTGAAAGGAAGTTCTTGCTGAGTGACAGAGGGCGGAGCATATCAGCAAACTTATTTTATAAAGAAATAGATGGTAACATTTTCCACTTTTAAGAGTATATGGTCTTTGTTGCAAGTATTCAGATTCGGCATTGTAGAAAGCAGCCATAGACCATATGCAAATGAAAGGACTTTGCTGTTTTCCAGAATAATTTTTTTTTTTTTTTTTTTTTTGAGTTGGAGTCTCACTCTGTTGCCCAGGCTGGAGAACAGTGGCACGCTCACGGCCACCGCAGCCTCGACCTGCTGGGCTCCGGCAATCCTTCCGCCTCAGCCTTCCAAGTAGCTGGAAATACAGATGCATGTCACCATGCCCAGTTAAATTTTGTGAGCTATTGTAGAGATGAGGTCTCACCAAGTTGCCCAGGCTGGTCTCGAATCTCTGGGCTCAGGCATTCTTCTTGCCTCAGCCTCCCAAAGTGCTGGGATTACAGGCTGAGCCACCGCCCCGCTCATAATTTTTTATTTATTTTTATTTTTGCACAAAAACATGTGGCAAGCATTTGGATCATAGCCTACAGATTGCTGACCCCTCACAGAAAGCAAATCACTGTACCTCCTCACCTATGAAATGAAGGTAATCAAGTTTATCTCATAGGTGTGAAGTAACTCAGAGTAACTGAGGGAATGTAACATACCTATAACAGTAGGTAACCTGTTATAGACATTAAATGTCACTATCATCGTGATAGAAACAAGTGAATTAATGTTTAAATCCACTCATACAATATTCTCTATGGAACAAAATGCAGTACAGGCAAGACCATGAAAGAAAGTTAATTATTTAAGCAACAAAAGACTGAGATTATGAGGTAGCTTTAGCCTTAATGATATTCATGTCAAAAGTTTTCTACTCAAAGCTCTATATCTTGAAGTTTCAGTATTATTTATTTTTTAATAATAAAAGCCGAAAATTTGAAATCATTCTTTCAAGAAAATACAGCAAACAGCTATTGGATTCTCTAAATCTAGGTACGCTTCATCATCACGAAACAGAAAAAAAAAAGAGTAAGTTTGTTTTATAGAATATTCTCACAGCTAGTAATTACCGAATGCTTCTTTAATGGCTCATAATGAATTCCATACATTTTTCTAAGAATCATTTTGCTCCCAGAGTTATGTGGATTAATTTATGTATATTTAATTTAAAAATTAGCATCACTTTGGGGATTTGTCTGTGTCCCCCTAACATTTCATGAATAAATCAGCTACCTTAAGCTCTTTGAAAAATGCATAAATATATAAAATATCCTTGAACACATTTGCTTTTGAAAATAAAGAGTAACAAACTTTTGTTGACTTCAATTAGCCAAAATTTTAAAAGGAAATAAAGGGCAACTGTGAGCAGCCTGTATATTTGGCACTTTATTCTATATTTTGTTTACATATTGTTCAGCAGGACTATGCGTCTATCTCCATTTAAAAATTCAAATATCTCACATGACCTCTCTCACACTAAATCCAAATAGACACTTTTCAAGTTAGACATCTCTGAAATTGAAAAGAGAATACACACTAACTTAAAAACTTCATATGCTGTGAATTAAATGATGCACCCCACATGTAAATGCTACACTGTTCACTAATTATATGCAGATGTCCATTTCCAAAATGCCTTTATATTTATCCATTAACTCAATTAAGTTACATCAATTGGTGAGATGTGCCAGCAATTCTATTCTTGTTGTAAGGGTGAGAAATTGCTTTTTCAAGAAATGTAATTCTTTATTAGAATTTATACTCATTAGCATGGGAAAATATGGATAGACAGATGGGTAGATGAGCAGATGAGTAGGTAAATGTATATATAGATTTAGATAATGTACATTTATGTACATATGATAATTTATAATAAAAGAACGTGCAAGTCCATGGATTTGACGCTATAAAAGATCTTTCCAAAATCCATTGTATGTACAGTTACTTAAAATTCTGTGTTAACGATTTTGAGATTAAGGACTGGTTCCCATGAAGACCAATTTAACTCGCTCTATAGTATGAAACTAATCTTTGCCACCAAAATCATTTGAGTATCTAAACATTACATGACCAAGAACACAAAGATGGATCATCATAAACACTTGATGAACAATATTGCAATAAACTTAATGAAACAAGCAAACAAAAAAACCCCTCAAAATGTGGGGGGTGGGACATTTGTTTTGTGCCTGTGTAATTGATCTACTTGTTATCTTGCCCTCACATTTCTTTATTTTCCATCTTATACATTTAAAGCTACCGACAGAATAACTATTCTATCCTTTATGTATTATGTTGCATTGAATCGGGTAGAATGGAAGAAGTTCCAGGCACTTCTTAACTATCCAACACGATCCTTTTTTTTTTTTTTCTTTTTATTTTGCAAACAACCCCAAAGCTTTATTAAACAGGCTGCAGCTCCCCAGCAAAGGCATTGTGCAGACAGTGACCAGAGTTCTCTGAATATCTCATTTATACTTGTGGAGTTGTGTGAGCTACGTGGAACAATTTCTGTCCTTATAGTTGCATCAATATAAATAAAGAAAGTTTTAGGATGGTATACTTACCAGAGGTGACTTCAAATCCACAGACTTCGTCAATTTCACTTAAAGTCTTAATGTAAATGAATAAACAAATATATAAATGAGCATATGCTGTAGAAACTAGTCAAATTTTTTTAAATGTCTAAGACTGATTTAGATTTCTTTCTTTTCTTTCTTTTTTTTTTTTTTTTGAAGGTGACATCTCTATTGTTTAAAAAATGCTAAGGCCAGAGAAAATAGAGAACATGTACTGATAAAACCCTAGAATTAAAGTCTATAGATAACATCAATGTACAGAAGGTGGGAGCGAGAGGAATACAGGGATAAGAGGATGCACTGACATTTTTGTCTAAATAGGGAATTTTATATGTACACTTTTTTAAAAGTAGGAAACAGAAGAAGTGGGACAAACTGAAATAACAAATTAAGATAATAGAAAAAGTTAGAAATATATCAATAAGTACAGTAAGTAAAAATGATGGTAAACCTACCAGATTAGATTTGTTAAATCCCAATTTATGTTGTTTATAAGTGATATGCCCAAAGCATGAAGATATAAAGGATGGGGGAAAGAATGGTATATGCTATATCAGGCAAATACTAACCAAAAGAAAGCTGGTACATCATAAAGAATGAAAAGATTGCCGGGCTCGGTGGCTCAGCCTGTAATCCCGCGCCTTTGGGAGGCTGAAGTGAGTGGGTTTCCTAAGCCCGCGGGTTCGAGACCCTCCTGGGCAGCGAGACCTCAACTCTACAATAAATCAAAAAATCAGCCAGGTGTGGTAGCACATGCCTGTAATTCCGGCTACTCGGAAGGCTGAGGCGGAAGGATTGCCGGAGCCCAGCAGGTCGAGGCTGCGGTGGCCAGAGCGGCCACTGCACTCCAGTCTGGGTGACAGAGTGAGACTCCAACTCAAAAAAAAAAAAAAGAATGAAAAGATTAATGGTACAATGATAAAAGGTTCGATTTACCGAGCTAGAGCAAGCTGAAGCATGTATGCATCTAATAAAATAGCTTCAAATGGATGTAGCAAAAAGTTATAGAACTGTGGTAACATTATTATGAGACATTCAACATACCTACCTCATTATTGATAGGCTAAACATACAAAAAATTAGCAACAATGTATACACAATCTGAACAAAACAATTAACAAACTTGACCGAATAAGAGAATACTTATTTTTCTCTGGTAAACACGAAATAGTTACAAATAATCACACACTGGGCCATAGAAGAATTTGTTGTTAAAGAAAACCTCAACAAACTTCAAAGGCTAGTATCCAATCAAGTTAATAAAGAGCAAAAAGATAATTTTTAAATCCCTGTTGAATAACTTTTGGGCTTAAGAAGAAATTGTGATGAAAATTCAGAAATATCTAAAACT
Source organism: Carlito syrichta (assembly GCF_000164805.1). Lineage (NCBI taxonomy): Eukaryota > Metazoa > Chordata > Mammalia > Primates > Tarsiidae > Carlito > Carlito syrichta. The sequence continues at coordinate 850,791 of NW_007249926.1, read as the reverse complement.
AAGTGATGACAGACACAATTCAGTTCAAAACTTGTAGGATATATCAAAAGTGGTATTTAGAGAGAGATGTCAAGCCTTAAACATTTATTTTGGAAAGGAAGAACGTCTCCAAATTAATAAGATGTGTCTCTTTTATGAAATTAGAAAGTAGAAAAAAAAATTAAAAAGAGATAATGAAAGAACAGAAAACAGTGAAATAGAAAGAAAAGAAACTATGAGAAAAGTAACATAGGTAAAATAACTCTCATGTTTTTCCTTAAAAGTCATCCTTGCTTTTTTGGGGGGGGGGAACAGTCTCACTCTGTAATCCAGGCTGTAGTACAGTGGTTGGACTTGACTCTTAAAATCCAGAACTCAAGTGATCCTCCCACCTCAGTCTCCCAAGTAGCTGAGACAATAGGCAAGCACCACCACATCTAGCTACCTATTTTTCCCCCCTTTTTCAGAATAATATAGATCCTTCTTAATAGAGCTCATATCTCCTACAGAATCCATTTTGCATTCCCCAAGGGAAGTTGCATGCTCATAAGTGATAGTCTTATACAAGGAAATTTACTCAAGTAGAGGGTCTTCTTTGATTCCCATTCATATAAAGAATAAAACCTCAAAATTACTAATGCATATAGAATAAGAACTTTGTAGAAATAACAATTTACACATTATATTCACTGCTTTCACAATTGCAGTCCTGTAGAAGTTAAAAGGATTTTATTATGTCTCAATAATTATTGACATTTTCCTTGGCAAGAAGTTCTAGAAGGCCTCATTTGCATCAGTGATTCCCCACTTTAAAGGAGAATTAAGAATACTGATTCATCCAAAGAAGCTACACTAAAGCACACATAAAATACTCTAGCAATTTTCTCAATTACCCCTTGTGGCATATTGTCCAGACATGGACTGTTTCCCACCTTCCTCGGGGAGCAGCCTTTGGCCAAGGCTGGTCTCTGAAGGATATGCATATTTCCAGTAATGAATCATGGGGTGCAGGTGACCAAGCGAAGCTGAAAGCTATGTAGTCATCAATCTTAGTTGATGTAATTGTAAACACCAGATAAGAATTTAAATAATTAACTTGATTGCTTTGATTATAAAGCTACTTGCTATCCTGCCCCAAGGCACAGATTCTTCACTGACCTGCTGACATTGGATAAACAAATGTCTTTCCCTGCTGGACTGCCAGGTGACTTCTTTGGAAAAAATACATTACTTGCAAGTCCTCTTAGATTTGCGTTACACCTCTTTAATTCAAACTTACTTTTAATGACCTCTTAAATCGGTCCTACAGAGTTTTTTTTCTCTGAAGAACTTAAAGAAACTTAGATTGTAGAATTCCATCAAAGTCTGTCCAATGTTTTGAAGTTTTTTTTGTTTGTTTTGGTGTTTTTCTTTCTCATCCTACATCTTTGTTAGTTTATGCCTACCCAGCCATGACTTGTGGACCTCTGTTCCAGTTATGTATTGCTGTGTAACCAATCACCTCAAAATTGAGTAGTTTAAAATAACATTTACTTTAAATGTAATGAAGACTTACAAATCTTCAATTTGGGCAGGGTTGGTGAAAATTATGGAGTTCCATTCAAGACAGCTTTGGCTGAGGACAGAGGAGCTGCCACCAGTTTGTTCTCTCTCACAGTGACTGGCTGTCCTCTGGAAGTTCATACAGGACTGAGGGCTGGGACGTTCTGTTCTCCTTGGCATGAGACTCTCCATGTAGCCTGAGTTTCCATTTGTGTGGGTTTCGAGAACGAGTGTCCCAAGACAGAGCTAGGTGGAAATGCATGTTTTATTTTATGAACAGTCAACAAAATCACAGAGTGACACTATCCCTATGTGTGTTAGTGGAGGCATACACAGCTATTCAAGTTCAAGAGGAAACTTAAACTCACCTCTGATGAGGGGAGTGGTGGCAAGGGTCTGGAAGAGCTTGCAGGATAGTGGATATTGTTGTGACCTGTCTTGGAAGATAGAAATCTGCCACACCTGTGATCATTAAGGCAGTTGTTACAGATTAGAGTGATTCAGTTATCTTGAAAAAGTTATCTCCAACTCTTATAGTCTGAATAGATCTGGCCTTCCCTCTCATCCGACTCTGGCCACCTAAAATGCCTTTTAAACACATTTTGCTCACTTAATTAGCGGTGTGGTACTCTGACTGAATTGGTCCCATATTTTAAAGACATTCTGGGTAAGTACCTGATGCCACTCCTACTGCTCATGGTGGTGGAGACATTAACTATAGGTACACACTTTATAAAGAGAAGCAAATACGTATTGCTCCATCTCTTTTCTCTTGTACCAACAGCTTGAATATTGCACTTAATTCAATGGGTGAAATGTCTCTTATGCCAACTGCAAGCTGCTATAAGAGCTTAAGAATCTTGAGGTTAGGGCTTTGTGTGGTATTTCACCCCTTGACTTTCAGCAGAAAATGAAAGGTGCTTAGGAGGAGAATCAATGCTTATCAGGATACATGCATTCTTATATCAGCATATGAATTTACCATGACATTAGACAAAGCAACTTTCAAATTTCTAATACATTCAAGCAAACTGACTAATTATTAAGAAAACAGCAAAGCATATTTACAAAATGAATACCCTATACCCAACTGTGCAGGTAATGAAATATCTATCTTAGATGATTGGTTCAGTTTTGTCTTTTGATTTAGGATATACGCCATTTCTCCTCTGGTTTGGTTGCCTTTTTAGAGCAAAACAACTTCATAATTCATTGTAAAAATTTCTATAATGATGCCTACCTACCTTCAGGGAATCACTATATTTGAAACAAGAGTCTTCATAAAAAAAAGATGTTATCCAGGAGAGTTAAAAAAATAAATGCATAAGAATTTTGTAAGGGAGTTATAATTATATAAGTTGACAGATTTTTGAAGTAGAATAGGACAGAAACCCCCAAAAGGCACAAAAGTTTAAAGGTCACCTACCATAAAAATCCACTCACCTCCCTTTAAGACACTATTTCAGGTTGCTTAAGACATCTTTCTTATGACAGTTTCGTCAAACTCCCCAAGATAATTCATTCCAAGCAAAACACATTTAGTACATTATATACATCTTGGGAATATGTATTTGAACTTTCTTTACAAAGAAGAGGACATAATTTAAAATATCACTATAGTTTTTATTCTGGCTTGATATGACATATAGACGCAGTATAAAGAATACTAATCAAGAAATTTGTGTGTATGCATTGTGTCTAGCTGAATAAATAGAAAATTGTCGATATGGTTGAAAATTCCCCGTGGACATCTCTTGGCTTTCATCCCAGTCTTTCCTCTCTGGAAGTAATTACCATCTTGATTTTGTGCTAATAATGCTCTATAAAAATTAATTTAATCACTTTTCTGTTGAGTTTTGCTCATTTATGACCTAGACAAAAATGGAATTACACAATATATATATTCTTCTGTGACTTTTGTTTTTACTTATAATATAAAGTATATAACCATAATTTATTTCTACTGCTGTGTAATATTCCTTTGCATAATTTTCAAGTATGTGCCACTAATGTCATTTGGGATGTTTTCAACTTTTTGCTCTTATAAACAATGTGATTGTATACTATGTTGACTATGTCTCTTGATGAAAATGAACAAAGGCTTCTCTGGGTTAATCGCTTAATGGTTGAATTAATTGTTGTAGAATATAGACTATCTGTTCGATTTTGTAATAATTGTTTTCTAAAAGACACTATATAATTAACACTCCTACCAGCAGTGTATATGTGTTCCCATTGATCCATATCTCATTCAATACTTGGCATTATCAAATTTCTTATTTTTGCCAATCTGGTGTGCATAAAATTGTAATATGTTATAATTGAATATCCTTTATTACTAATCAGATTAACACCTTTTTCACATTGTTTACTCCCGTTTTCTCTCCTGAAAAAAGTCTACTCAAGTCCTTTGTTGATTTTTTCTACTTAATTGTTCTTTTTCTTATTCATTCCTTGAATTCTTTTTATTTTCTTGATCATGCTCTCCTTCAAGCACATAGCTAGTATTTTTTACCTTCTTTATAGTGATAAATGGTACTTGATAATATGAAGACGCAGTCTTAAATTTTCTTTAAAGAGAAAAGAAGCTTTGCTTTTTATGCTTAAACCCTTAATCCACTAGAGATTGGTTTGAGAGTAGGGTTTTAGATAAAGATTTAATTTTGTGTTTTTCAGCTTAGATAACTAATGTGTCAGCAGTATTTATTAAAATTGTTTTTTCCTCACTGACATAAAATGTAGATATCTTTCCAAAGCATGATACAATAGTGGGTTTATTTCAGAACGGTTTGTTCAATCCATTAGTCTTGTTGAACCATATCACATATCAGACTATCTTAATAACTTGTACTTTACTATTAGTCATAACATTTGAAACAAGATAACTTAGCTTGTTCTTCTTTCAGGGGGTCTTAGCTATTATTAGAATTTTGTATTTCCATATAAATTTTAAAAACCACGCAGTGAGTTCCATAAAAAACTGTGATGTTATTTACATTGAAATTGTATTGAAACTTTCTATCATTTTGAGAAAACCGACAGGGAGTAGATATTGAATCTTTCTGTTTATCAAGATACTATGGCTCTTTTTGTTTGGGATGTTAATATATTTCTAAAGGTTGATTTTGTTTTATAAAATTATTTATACTTAGATCACTCAAACACAAATTCCACATAATGATTTAATATGCAACTGCATTGCCAAATTCTCTTTCTGATTCTAATTTGTCTTATAGAAGCTTTGAATTCCATGAAGTATAGAATTCATACAGCATTCTATAAACATTCACATCATCTGCAAATACAATTGACCCTTAAACAACATGAGGAGTAGTGGAACCAACTCCCTGTGCAGTTAAAAAAATCTGTGTATAACTTTTCCTCCTCTCAAACTTAACTGCTAAACAGCCTACTGTTGAGTGGAAGCCAATCAATAACATAAATCATCAATGAATGCATATTTTGCACATTGCATATATTATGTACTACATTCTTACAATGAAGTGAGTTAGAGGAAAGAAAATGATATTAAGAAAATCATAAGAAAGAGAGGATATATTTGCTATTCATCAAGTAGAAGTAGATCATCATAAAGGTCTTTACCTTTCTTGTCTTCATGTTCAGTAGGCTGACAAGAAGGTGGAGGTGGAAGCATCAGTCTTGCTGTTTCAAGGGTGGCAGAAGTGAAGAAAACCTGTGCATAGTGGACTCATGTAGGTCAAACCCATGTTGATCAAGAGTCGGCTGTAAATTCTTTCTAATCATCGCACACTTTATTTCTTTTGGACTCGACTTAGATTGCTGACTAGGAGGAGCAGTAATAAAACAATGAATAGTGATGGCAGTTAACCTTATTTTATTTCTGATTTTAAGTGAGTCCAAACACTCTGTTGAGAGTTTCCTTTGCTGTGCAGAAGCTCTTTAGTTTCATTAGGTCCCACTTGCCATTTGTTTATGCTGTATTTGCTTTTCAGGACTTCATCATACATTCATTGACTATGGCCAGTGTCTGGGAGAGTGTTTCTTGGTTTTGCTCTAGAATTTTTAGAGTGCAAGGTTTTATGCTTAAGTCTTTAATCCATCATGAGTTCATTTTTGTATATAGTGAAAGGAAGAGATCCAGCTTCAGTCTTCTGCAAATGGTTAGCCAGCTTTCCCAGAACCATTTATTGAATAGAGTGCCCTTTTCCCGATATTTATTTTTGTCAACTTTGTCAAAGATCCGTTTCACTACTAGTGTAATATTTCATATGAATCTTTCATGAGTACCTTTTATTGAGTTAAAGAAATACTGTCTGTTCTTAGCTAAAAGTTGTTTTTCTCTTGATGTTTTTATTGATTTTGCTTTATAGATTTGTGTTTTATATCTATTAAAAGGCGTATATGTCTATAATCCCAGCACTTGGGGAAGCTGAGGTGCGAGGATTGCCTGAGCTCACGGGTTCGAAACCAACCTGGACAACTTGGAGAGACCTCATCTCTACAATAAATCAGAAAACCAGCTGGATGTGGCACACGCCTGTAGTTCCAGCTACTTGAAAGGCTGAGGCGGAAGGATCACCTGAGCCAAGCAGGTCAAGGCTGCGATGGCCGTGAGCATGCCACTAAGTTCCAGCCTGTGCCATGAACTTGCCACTGCACTCCAGCCTGGGAGACAGAGTGACTCTCCCACTCAAAAAAAAAAAAAAAAAAGGCCCATATGTTTTTATTTAGCCTCAATATTTTAATCTGGTGAATTTCACCGATAAATTTTCTAATATTGAATCACTTTTCATTAATGGAATAAACCCTAACTTATTCAGATGTAATGTCTTTTTTATTTATCTTCAAACTGCTTATTTTTTCTACTTTTAGTGAGGATGGCATGTAAGTTTATTTTGGTATCAAATCTGTTATCAAAGTTACTGGCCTCATATACAGAGCTGACAAAGATTTCTTTTAAAAAAATTAACATTTGAAATATCAGAATTTCTATCCTTATTGCTTCATAGGTTCTTGCTTTTACTATTTTACTTTTTTGGTAGAACTCCTTTTTTACAGAAAATATTTAACAAGGGGTTCATTTTTCTAATGATTATGGAATAAATTGGTTATTTCAGTTCATTATGAACACAGGTCTATTATATTTTCTCTAAAAATGTCAGCAAAATGTGGAATGACGTTCCTTCTTCTCAGTCTATCATAAAATGTAAACTCAAATCTACATATACTATATAGATATTTGTGGGAAAAAGAATAATTATACACACAGAGTAAATATAAGTATATAAATAAATATATGCAGATATATTTATTATCCTAGATACATAAAGAATAACAAGCTAGCTGTATGCTAACAGAAAAAAAAGACAGAGTACTGTTATCTTTCCTATTATCACTCCTTATCCCTCCCTCTTTTTTCCTCTTTCCATGTTTCTTTTTTTTTTAGTCAAAGTCTCACTCCGTCACCCAGGCTGGAGTGCAGTGGCAGATTCATGACCACCCCAGCCTCGACCTGCTGGGCTCCGGTGAGCCTCAGCCTTCCAAGTAGCCAGAACTATAGGTGCGTGCTATCATGCACAGCTAATTTTTTCTTTTTTTTGGATATACTGTAGAGACTAAGTCTCACCAAGTTACCCAGTCTGGTCTTGAACCTGCGGGCTCAGGAAATCCTCTCACCTTGGCTTCCCAAAGTGCTGGGAAATCCAACTTATTTTCTGATAAACCCCTTCTTCCACAGTTATAATATAGGTCAATAGGCACTCCACTGCACTCTACTACTTACTTTATACTTAATTATTAAGATTAGGAGAGCCACTGTCATTCCCGTTTTAGGGTTTGGGTATCTGGACTACACAGGTAACTCCAGTTTTTTCTTAAGTTGGAAAATCCATTAATTTGCTATACCATTTGAAAACATTTCTACTCTATTTTTTTCTAGTGATGCCAGGCCTTCTTGCTTTTAGTACAGTGTGTACTGTTCAGAAATAACAACTTGCTTAAAATTTCTCATGTCCACTTATCTTTTTTTATGCAGTTAAGGGTGGAATGTATGTTTATATTTTATTTTTTAAAAAAACTAAGCATCTGTTTATAATCATCATTTATAAATGAGTGTTTACATATTGAAAAAAATTTAAATCAATTGAAAAATATTTAGAACGTGTATCTTGATTTAAATGTTATTCCTGCACAAAAAAGTAGTTCACTATTTAAAAGCACTAACTGGTTAGAAAATATAGTGAAGAAAATTATGTAAGTCATAGAATAATATAAAAAAATAGAAGGAAACATAATAAAAGTGCACAGATTTAGAAACAGTAGGTCAGGGATGATCTTGGAGAAACTGTATATAATTATCACTTTACTAGCAACTCTTTTTGACAAAAATGTTAGGTAAAAAATAGTAGAAAAGGGGGCAAGATGGCGATGGCATAGGTGAACTGGTGAGATTCTCTGAACGTGAGTTCCCA
>NW_007249926.1:835369-842798 GCF_000164805.1 Carlito syrichta | reverse complement strand
CTATGATCTTTAATTTGTATATGAATAATGAATATGCATATCCTAATAATGCCAGCTTCCATGCACTACATTCAGTATGAATTATGCAGAGACATTTCAAAAATGCCTTTAATAGTCAAGAAAATTACCACCCTCCAAGGTATGGAGAAAATACAAATTTGTTTGAAAAATGAAATTAAAGGGAGGACGGGGCAAGATGGCGACGGCATAGGTGAACTAGTGAGATTCTCTGAACGTGAGTTCCCAAAAAGACTATTACTTCTCAACCCCCATCCCCCAGCCCACCACCAACCGTGCTGGGGTCAGGCCTGGGAACTTCAGTCCCATGCAAGGCCAGATATTGCGCCCCCCCCCCACTGCTGTCATTCTACTCGTATGTGGAAGTCTCCGGTCCCAGCCCCCTCCAGATCCCTCCCTGGCTGCATTGTCTCCAGCCCGGGCACCTGGCACCAAGCCACTGGTCACACAGGGAGGCTCTGGGCGCCCGCCCCTCAGAGACACCGGTCCCATTCCTGGCTGAAGTACTCTGTAGGGTCCCAGCGCCACTCTCGCCGCTTACAGCCTGCCCTTTCGAATTTTGGAGCTCTGGAACTCTGGGTCCACCCTAGCTGAGGCACTCAGCGTGAGACCCCAAGCCAGAGGACCCAGACAAGCGGAGAAAAACAGATCTGCTTAAACTGCCTCGCCATTCCCCAGGCAGAGATTTCCATTGCCCCACCCACCTATCAACAAACTTTACCTCATTTCCTAAGGCCAGATATTGCAGCGTGCGGGGAAGTTTTGGGTCCCTACTCCCTCTGGCTCTCCCCGGCTGCATTGTCTCCAGCCCGGCACCCGGCACCGCCGGTCACACAGGGAGGCTCTGAGCGCCCGCCCCTCAGAGACACCAGTCCCATTCCTGGCTGAAGTACTCTGTAGGTTCCCAGTGCCACTCTCACTGCTCACAGCCTGCCCTTTGGAACTTTGGAGCTCTGGAACTCTGTGTCCACCCTGGCTGAGGCACTCAGCGTGAGACCCCAAGCTGGAGGACCCAGACAAGCAGAGAAAAACAGATCTGCTTAAACTGCCTCGCCATTCTCCAGGCAGAGACTTCCATTGCCCCGCCCACCTGTCAACAAATTTTACCTCATTTCCTAAGGCCAGATATTGCAGCGTGCGGGGAAGTTTTGGGTCCCTGCTCCCTCTGGCTCTCTCCCCGGCTTCATTGTCTCCAGCCTGGCACCCGGCACCGCCGATCACACAGGGAAGCTATGGGCACCCGCCCCTCAGAGACACCGGTCCCATTCCTGGCTGAAGTACCCTGTGGGGGGCCCAGAGCCACTCTCGCCGCCCACTGCCTGCCCTTTGGAGCTTTGGAGCTCTGGAACTCCGGGCCCACCCAGGCTGAGGCACTCAGTGCGAGACCCCAAGCCAGGGGACCCAGATAAGTGGAGAAAAACAGATCTGGGTAAACTACCCTGCTATTCTCCAGGCAGAGACTTCCATTGCCCCGCCCACCTATCAACAAACTTTACCTCAGTTCCTAAGGCAACAGTGTGAAACAGGAGACAAAGCCCCACCCTATGCTGCAACGAAAAACAAAAGAGAGGCTGGAATCAGAGATCACAGAAGTGACTCTAGTCTGATCGCTTATTTTGACTTATGATTTTATCATTGAAATTGTTGGTCTAGATTACGTTTGGTGTTTACCTTCTGACTTATACTGTTTCTTGATTTTTTTGACCTGTCTCTGTGTAGTTATCAGTATTCTTTAGGGAATCTTTCTTACCTGTCTTTTTTCACTTCTTCCCAGCCCTGTGTCTCTCTCTCACCTGATAGTTGGTATGTATATCTGTTTTCCCTCTCGCACTTCTCTCTTTTGCTTATTTTGGCTTATGATTTTATCATTGTAACTGTTGGTTTAGATCACGCCTGTTGTTTACCTTCTGATCTACACTGTTTCTCGATTTTATTGACCTATCTCTGTGTAGCTATCAGTACTCCTTAGGTAATCTTTCTTATGTGTCTTTCTTCACTTCTTCCTGGCCCTGTGACTCTTTCTCACCTGATAGCTGGTATGTATATCTGTTATCCCTCTCACACTTCTCTCTTTCACTTATTTTGACTTATGATTTTATCATTGTAACTGTTGGTTTAGATCACGTTTGTTGTTTACCTTCTGACTTACACTGTTTCTCAATTTTATTGCCCTGTCTCTGTGTAGCTATCAGTACTCTTTAGAGAATCTTTCTTACGTGTCTTTCTTCACCTCTTCCCAGCCCTGTGTCTCATTCTCACCTGACAGTTGGTATGTATATCTGTTTTCCCTCTTGCACTTCTCTCTTTCTAACTCCCTATAGACCCCCCCTTCCTCCATTATTTTCCTCTTCTATATGCCCCCTTTTTAAATAGAGGGACCAAGACTGCATACTGCTGAATAGACAGACTGTAAAGCAGAGGGAAAAGTGAACAAAGTCAGAAGACCCTCATAAGGAAGAACAGGTCATTGCAGAAGAGAAATAAAAGCAACCCCACCTTCTCTCAAAAACAGAATTGAAGAGGGAGAGGGAAAGGGGGAGAGGGAGAAAAATCTACAGAAATGAAGAAAAACCAAAAGAAGAATATGGGTCTCTCCCAGACACCTGGGAGAGCAGACACTGAGAAATCTGACTTTGGAATGCAAACAATGAAAAGTCCCCAGAATGAAGGGTCTCAAACTGCAAATGTACATATCAAAACAATAATGGAGAGATTAAAAAGAATTCAGGAGATACAAAAGAAACTAGGAAGGAGCTGATATCTGAGATAACAGTAATAAAGAATACTCTGAATGAAATAAATTACAAATTGATAAGCATGGAAAGCAGAATTACCCAAGAAGAAGAAAGAATCTCAGAACTTGAGGACCAAAATATAGAAATAACCCACACTCTTAAAAACACAGAAAATAAGCTCAAAAAGACAGAACAAAACCTTCAAGAGATGAGTGACTACCTCAAGAGGCCTAACCTAAGAATAATCGGACTCCCTGAGGCAGAAAGAGAAACAGAGACCACATTGGAACAAACTTTCCATGAGATCATCCAAGAAAACTTCCCTTATCTAATCAGTGATACGAAAATTCAAACACAAGAGATTCAGAGAACCCCTGCAAGGCGACAAATGAGAAGACCAACTCCTAGACACATAATAATTCGCCTAAATAAAGTAGGCACAAAAGAAAAAATCCTAAAGGCAGCAAGAGAAAAAGGCCAGATCACCTTCCATGGAAGACCAATCAGAATGGCAGCAGATTTATCTGCAGAAACCCTGCAGGCTAGGAGAGCTTGGAGCCCTATCTTCAAAGTCCTAAAAGATAAACAATTTCAACCAAGAATAACCTACCCGGCCAAGCTAAGTTTCATCAGTGAGGGAGAATTAAAATCTTTCCCAGATATCCAATCCCTAAGAACTTATGCAGCCACAAAACCATCTCTACATGAAACACTTAAAAAAGTACTAAACACAGAAGAAAAGGAAAAAAGAACAACGTTCTTCACAAGAGTACAGGGAAAAGAAAAAAATTTACACGAACCAACCCCCAAACCAAAAGAAAGACAAAAAAAAAAGAAAAAAGAAAAAACCAAGTGGAAGAACAACAACTCAATAAGAACTCCATGATAGGGATGAACTCTCATATTTCAATAATTAGTCTGAATGTGAATGGACTAAACACACCACTGAAAAGACATAGAATGACAAAATGGATAAAATATCACCAGACAGCAATATACTGCCTTCAAGAGACCCATCTCACTAGAAAGGACATACACACGCTCAAAGTAAGAGGATGGGAAACAAATTTTCAGGTGAATGGAACACAAAAGAAAGGAGGAGTCGCGATCCTAATTTCAGACAAAATACCATTTAAGCGATCAAAAATTAAAAAAGATACAGAGGGCCACTACATAATGATAAAAGGTTCACTCCATCAACAAGAAATATCTATCCTAAACATATATGCACCCAACATAGGTGCGCCAACATTCATAAAGCAACTTCTAGGAAAACTAAAGAAAGACATTGACTCTAACACCATAATAACTGGGGACTTTAATACACCACTCACAACCTTAGACAGATCATCAGGACAAAAAATCAGCAAGGAGATCCGGAACCTCAATGAGACTCTGCACCAAATGGACTTAATTTATACCTATAGAACACTCCATCCAAAGACCACAGAATACACATTCTACTCATCACCACATGGAACATATTCTAAGATCGACCACATAATTGGACACAAATCAAGTATAAGCAAATTTAAAAGGACTGAAATTCTACCATGCACCTTCTCGGACCACAGTGGAATAAAAATAAACATTGACACCAACAAAGTCCCCCCAAAACCCACAAAGACAAGGACACCAAACAGCATGATGCTAAATAACTCCTGGGTCAATGATGACATCAAAACAGAGATCAAAAGATACCTGGAAACAAATGAAAATGAAGAAACATCTTACCAAAATCTCTGGGATGCCTTAAAAGCTGTAATAAGAGGGGAATTTATATCCCTACAAACACACATGAGGAAAATGGAAGGAACAGAAATTGACAACCTAACAAGCCACCTAAAGAAGCTGGAAAAGCAAGACCACAAAAACCCTAATTTCAGCAGAAGAATCCAGATCACCAAAATAAAAGCCCAAATCCAGGACATAGAAGACAAAAGATAATAGAAAAAATCAATGAAACAAAAAGCTGGTTCTTTGAAAGAATAAACAAGATCGATGGTCCCCTAGCTAGACTGACCAAGAAAAAAACGAGAAAAAAACCAAATATGCACAATCAGAAACACAAAAGATGAAGTCACATCTGACCCTGAAGAAATACAAAAGATCTTTAGAGATTACTACGTACACTTGTATGGAAACAAACTTGAAAACCTTAAGGAAATGGAGGACTTTCTGACATCACACAACCTACCTAAGTTGGAACAAGAAGAAATTGAGACCCTAAATAAACCAATAACAATCAAGGAAATCGACTACATAATAAGAAAACTTCCTACAAAAAAAAGCCCTGGACCAGATGGCTAAACAGCATGATGCTAAATGGCTTTCCAGCAGAATTCTACAAGACATTTAAGGAGGAGCTGATACCAATCCTACTGAAGGTATTCCAGGCGATTGAAAATGATGGAACACTCCCCAAATCATTTTACGAAGCCAACATCACATTGATACCCAAGCCAGGTAAAGATCCAGCAAAGAAAGAGAACTACAGACCGATATCTTTGATGAACATAGATGCTAAAATTCTCAACAAGATCCTAGCAAACCGGATTCAGCAATACATCTCAGAAATCATTCATCATGACCAAATAGGCTTCATTCCTGGGATGCAAGACTGGTTCAACATTTGTAAAACCATAAATGTTATTAAATACATCAACAGATGTCAAAACAAAAACCACATGATTATATCATTAGATGCAGAAAAAGCTTTTGGTAAAATCCAGCATCCCTTCTTGATAAAAACCCTTGAGCATCTAGGCATACGGGGAACATACCTCAAAATAGTAAAAGCCATCTACGAGAAACCCACAGCGAGCATACTCCTAAATGAACAAAAATTAGAACCATTTCACCTGAAAACTGGAACAAGACAAGGATGCCCACTCTCACCTCTCCTGTTCAACATAGTATTGTAAGTCCTTGCTCAAGCAATCAGAGAAGAGAAGGCAATCAGGGGTATCCAAATAGGAAAAGAGGAAGTCAAGTTATCTCTCTTTGCAGACGACATGATTGTATACCTTGAAAACGCGAGAGAATCTGTCAAAAACCTCCTTACACTGATAAAGACCTTTGGCAAAGTCTCAGGATACAAAATAAATGTACAAAAGACAATCGCATTTCTCTACACCAAAGATAAACAAACAGAAACCCAAATAAAAAACACAATTCCATTCACAATAGCCACAAAAAAATTGAAATACCTTGGCATCTTCCTAACCAGAGACGTGAAAGACCTTTACAAGGGAAACTACAAAACACTGCTCAAAGAAATCAAAGTTGACACAAACAAATGGAAAAATATCCCATGCTCATGGATCGGAAGAATCAACATTGTGAAGATGTCCATCTTACCTAAGGCAATCTACAAATTCAATGCAATACCCATCAAATTACCAGCAACATTCTTCTCAGACCTAGAAAAAACAATCCAGGAATTCATATGGAAACACAAACGTCCAAGAATAGCCAGAACAATCCTCAGCAAAAAAAACAAAGCAGGTGGTATCACACTACCAGACTTCAAACTTTACTATAAGGCTACAATCATCAAAACAGCTTGGTATTGGTATAGGAACAGGCATATAGATCGATGGAATAGAATTGAGATTCCAGAAGCAAAACCTCAATTTCTCAACCAACTCATCTTCGACAAGGCCTCCGCCACCTACCACTGGGGAGAGGAGAACCTATTCAGTAAATGGTGCTGGGAAAACTGGCTGACCACATGCAGAAGATCGAAACAGGACCCCTATCTATCCCCATGCACAAAGGTTAACTCCAAATGGATCAGAGACCTAAATGTAAAACCTCAAACCATAAGAACCTTAGATCCATTCTTAAACAGAGGAAGCCAGTCTGCCAAATGAAGGAATGTAACAAGAACAGAGCAACAACCGCAGTTGTTTTCATTCCTACCTATCGGATCCCTGCTTCCAGCTTACGGGAGACCCAGCTGTCCCTCATTCCTTGTCTTTGGCTTTTATGAGTTCTTCTGTTTCTTAAAATAAAACCTCTTTAAATTAAGCTAGCTTGAATGGGTTTCTATTGTTTGCAACTAAAAGCATTCTGACTATAACAAGATTAAGTCGATGAGTGTATACAGAACAGAGTGGAGGGAAGGAGACAGGATGCAGGTGAACCAGTCACAAGACCTTTGCAATCGATGCCAGGGATGGGTGTACTTTCTGCACTGGGTGTCTTCTTTCCATGCTTTTGTCACTCGAGTCATCAATGTCGTAATGTTGCCCCATGGGATCAAAAGGTGTGAAATAAACTCATTCCCATCATAGTGTCAAGGGTGCAATTCACCATAATTTCCAGGAAGCACTGAGTTTTTGAAAATGAATCCAGGAAGTACCCACCTTAACCCTCTGGAAGTAGCTCCTTAGGCTAGAATTCTAGGTACCAGAGCACCTGGGAATGGAAGAAGATTTTTGAGCAAGTGAACCTTTCGATTGCCGTCATTCAAATGCTCCCATCTGGGAAACTCTGTGGCCACCTACAGGTAAGTTTGGTGCCCTTCATCACAGGAAGGAATTTAGTCAAAGAAGCCATGTTGAGCATTGCCAAAAGTTTTCAACTAAATCTCAAGCATTAATCACACATGTAAAAAAAAGAAAAAAATCTTGTTATAAAACATCTTTCCAATTTATTATGAGGCAGCATTT